>NC_056726.1:1039968530-1040058530 GCF_019279795.1 Protopterus annectens
CCTGTTAGCCTTTAGTTAGTCTTACATGGAGGATTACTGAATGTCTGCCACTATGTTACACAAAATATTATTAAATAAGTCCTGTTTTAAAAAGACTATCCAATCTGACAATCCACTGTTGCTCTTTTCAAACATCCTCTTTTCACTACCATACAGAAGGCAGTATGCATATTCCGTTTATGTTCCTGGAGCCTGGTTGTACTTCGTAGATTCATTATTAAAATAAACATGGACTGAGAATTATTACAATGAAAGATATGTTTATAAAGTTCATTATTGACTTGTTTTACATAATTTTTTAATTTTATTTATTTATTTTTATTTTATTTTACATTTGTTGACCGGGCTAGTCTAGCTGGATACATGTCCATTTTCAGTAGAGGCCCGGGAAGAAAAGCTCCACTACCAAATTCTACAATTTAGCAAATATGCAAAGCTTGTACATATTAAAAAAGAGCAAGTCAAACAAATTGAATAAATTTGGGGAACCCCTCTACATCAGATTTTACTACAATATGTGAGAGTGACACGCATAGTTAAGATACACAAAATACAGTATTTGTTAACTCAAATTGTACCAGATATGTACCCAAGTTAAAGGATAATCACAGATCAGAAAAATATTATTTTTTAAGACAAGCTATCTTTATGAGTAAATAAGTAAAACTAGAGAAGAAAGGTATAAAAGTAAAAGTTATACTCCTATAACAGTGGTAAGGCAAGAGGCAAAAGAGTGTCAGTCAGGATTAGTACATGGGTATAGCCATTGGGAATTAAGGAAGGTTTTAAGTTGTTTCTTGAAAAGGGGTGTCAATACCAGTGATGTAAGTTCACTTGGAAGCTTGTTCCAATTAAAACCAACAATGTTAGTAAACAGGCAGTCACCAGATCTATTGTGAGATATAAGGGAGGCAACTAGTAGCTTGTTAGCTAAGCAAAGGATTGTGAGGTTTTTGTAAGGGCTATTAAGGTTACAGAATATGGGAGTATTCATGGGGTGATACACAATCTTGTGGGTGATTGTAAGTTGTTGAAGCAACAGCTAGTTTTGTAATTCCAGCCAACCTAGTTGTTTAAGATTTATACAATGATGGATATGAAATGGAGCTCCTGTGGCAAATCTAGCAATGTTATTGTATGAGGTTGCCAGTTTATTAAAATTGGATTTTGATAGGCAGGTAAAAATATGAGAAGCATAAAGAAGGGTAGAGATCAGGTGTATTTGTGTGTTTGTGCTATAGTAATCCAAGCTGAAGGTGTAAGGAAGGGTTTGAGCCTATAGAGAGAGCCGAGTTTTCTATTGACTGATTTAATGGTTAAGTTAATGTGTGAATCGAAGTTAAGATTATGATCAATTGTGACACCTAGAAGTTTAATGGTAGAGTCAGGTGATATTATTGTGCCATTGTTTGATACAACTGTGAAGTTGATAGGAGAGGACTTCTGTGTAGGAGTGAACAGTAATAATTTATTTTTTTGGGGTTAAGTAGGAGACAGTATTGATGGAACCAATTTTCAGCTAATATAAATACTTCTTGGCTACTAGACTGCAGCTCCGCAGAAGAAACCATGGCACATATAAGTGTCAAATTATCTGCATATTGAATGCAGGTGGTTTGTGGAAGGGAAGTTTTCAGATCATTAATAAAAATAGAAAAGAGGAGGGGTCTCAAAATAGAGCCTTGTGGGACTCTAATGGTAATGGGTAGCTGAGAGGATAAGTGATTGTCCCAGAGAACTGCTTGCTGTCTATTTTCTAGGTAGGAATTAAACAACTGGACCACCCGAGTGTTTTAGGAAAGAGATTTGAGAATGTTTAACATGAGTTGATGATTAACCATGTCAAAGGCTTTGGAGAGGTCTAAGAAGAGAGCTGAGAAAGTAAGTTATTATTAAGATTTTTATTTATTTTATTAATACAGTCTGATAAGGATAAGGATAAGAGAGTGCAGTTGTAGTACTATGAAATGGTCTAAAATCATGATGGCAGTCAACTAATAGGTTATTTTGGAGAAGAGGATCAAGTAATTGGAGATGAATGCATCTTTCCTTGATTTTTGCTAAAGGAGACAGTAGGGCTATGGGACAGAAGTCTGAGAGTTCGTTTGAGTTACCCCCTTATGTAAAGGGATGATATGAAAGACTTTCCAGAGAGACTGGATAATGCCTTCAGTTATGGTTCTATTTATTAAAATGAAAACAGGGTAGGCAAGTACTCCAGCTGCAATTTGCAGATAGCTGGTAGGTGGTCAGCTGATGGTGTACAAGGTTTAAGTTTCAGAAGTAGGGTATGGATGAGAGATGTTGAGACTGGTTGCAGCTTTAAAGTGGGGAGTTTATTGATTAGAAAGTTCCAGGGTGTTAGCAGGTGACAAGGTATTAGCTAGTGAACTGACTGTTTCAGAAAATAATTTGTTAAAAGTGTCAGCAATTTGGTTGGGAGAGTCAGATTAGAAGGAGTAGGTGTTTTGAAATTTCCTGGATAAAGTAGTATATTAATACCTGACCAGAATATTTGTGGATTTTGATGTTGTGCTTGTTGGAATTTCAGGTAATAGTTTTTTTTTTGTCTAGGAGTATTAAATTCTTTGTAGCATTTCTAAGCTACCTAAAGTTTTGGTGATCAATTGGGTTATTAGTATTTCTCTATTTTGACCATATTTTATTTCTCTGTAGCATTTTTTGCCTGGTCTCTTTAGTTCATAGGTTCATAGGTAGGTACTAGGCTATTGGCCCTAGGGCCTATATAAGCCTAGCCAAAGGTACCCTGGCTTTCGCCACCCAAGAAAATTATTTTCCTGTGCCACTGTTGAGCAAAGCCATAGAAGTGATCCCCGGGGTGAATTTCCTATCTCCCATCCAATCATCAAGATTTTTCTTGAACAGTGCTAATGAGGAGCTTTGTTTGATATAGATAGGTAGTTTGTTCCAGAGTATGGGAAGTCTCTGGGACAGGAATCTATCCCTCCAGCACATTCTGTTTATTGTGGTGATGAGGTTTAGGTCCCTAGAGTGTGTAGCTCATAGGGATTGGGATTTCTTTAAGTGGAGCATGTCTAAAAGCTCTGGGTTTGACATAGCTTTGTGTGTTAGGCAGAGATCACCTCTGAGTAGGCGATATGCAACGGAGTAAAGCTGCAGTTTTTTGAGATGGTCTGCATAGGGCATATCTTTGAGGCTGGTAATCCTCTTTGTGAGGTATTTCTGTGGCCTTTCCTGTTGTTGTAGATGTCTTGTGAGGTACATACCAAAAGGGGCATTGTACTCTATAATGGGTCTAATGATTGACGAGTAGAGGGGAACAATGACCTCTTTTTTCCTGGATGAGAAACCTTTTGTGATAAGGTGTGCCACATAGAAGGATTTCCTGACTACTGTGGTGATGTGATTATCAAAGGAGAGACTACTGTCCACCTGTGTCCCAAGGTCTCTTATCACACTTTCGGTGTTAAGTAGACTACCACCTATGTGGTAGTTCATGGGTACTGAGTTTTTACCAAAAGGAATGACAATGCACTTTTTGGCATTGAACTTGAGGCCATGGCTTTGACACCAGGCATCTGTCTCAGCAAGACCCTTTTGTAGGATGTCCACATCTTTTGGAGTTTTGATTATGGCTCCTAGTTTGCAGTCATCTGTGAACTTCATTAGCCAAAGACCTTCTGTGTTGGCCTGTACTTCAGAGAAGTAGATACCAAACAGGAGAGAACCCAGGACTGAACCCTGTGGTACTCCACTTGTCACTGGTCTGAAGCTGGATTTGGAGTCTGCTACTTTCACAGTGTGGGTTCTGTCAGTGAGCCAGTTGGCAACCCATCTTGTGACATAGGGATTTATACCTAGTTTAGTGAGTTTATCTATAATTCCTGAGTGGGGGGTGGTGTCAAAAGCCTTGGCGAGATTTAGATAGGCTGTGTGAACCACCTTACCCTCATCTACGGCTTTGATGACTGCTTCAAAGAAGTCTATCAGGTTTAGGAGACATGGTCTGCCTTTTACAAACCCAAACTGGGTGGAGTCTTGAGCTTGGAGATTACCAATGTCATTGTTTATAAGTTCCATGATAATACACTCCATAGCCTTGCAGACCAGGCTCATTAGGCTAATTGGGCGGTAGTTTCTGGGGTCTGTGGTGGCTCCCCCTTTGTGGATTGGGATAACTGTAGCTGGGTGCCATTCAGTGGGTATATAGCCTGAGGTGAGGCTATAATTGAACATGGTACTAAGGTGGGGTACCAGTTCGTTCTGTAGTTATGTAGAACACAGCCTGGGATGTCGTCAGGTCCCATGGATGCTGTGTTCTTGGCTTTGGATAGTGTGTTTTTTACCTGTGCAGCCGTGATTACAGGAACTTTGCATTCTTCTGGTATAGAGATGGGCCCTTTAGGGGATGACAGAGAGGTAAAGTTAGCACTGAACCTATCTGCCAGGATGTTGGCAATATCCGTTGGCTCTGTATATTTAATGCCACTGTGCTGTAACTCAGAGCAGATCTGAGTGTTGCCATTGAGATTCTTGACATAGCTATAGAATGTTTTGTGGTTGTCTTTAGACTCAGTGACGATTTTGTTTTCATAACTAGCTTTGGAGGATTTTATGAGGGATCTCAGCTTCTTACTGAAGCTGACCAGGGAGTTTCTCCAATCATGGGATTTTACTCTTTTTGCAACAGTTTCTTTCTTCTGTTGTTGAGTTTGTTTATGGCAGGGGACCACCAGATTGGCTTCCTTTTTTTGGAGGATAGCATATTGGTTCTGTTAGGGATTGCATGATCCATGCACTCATGTAAGTGCTTATAATGTGCATTTGTGTAGGATTCAGCAGTCATACCTCTATTGTCCATCAGCATGGTTGTCGTGAAGTTTGCCACTTCTGTCTTAAGAAGCGTGAAGTTGGCTTTGGAGAAATTTTTCACTATGGTTTCCCTAATGGGGGGTGGGGAGGGATGTGGATGCCGAGGGTGATTAGCTTATGGTCAGATATGACCAACAAGGAATTTACCTCTGGTGTGGAATACAAGTTGCCCATGTTGGTAATAACCAGGTCTAGGATATTGCTGCCCCTGGTGGGAGTGTGGATAAGTTGATCCATGGCATTGGAATTTATGAATTCCAGAAAACATTGAGCGCAAGAGTTGGTACATGAGTAGTTTTCTCAGTTAATGGTAGGGTCGTTGAAATCACCTATTATTAGGGTGTTAGGTTGTACCCTAATATTTTCCAGTGTATTAAGAAATGAGGAGTGGGATCCTGGGGCATGGTGGGGGATCTGTAGCAAGCTACAATTTGGATTGTGGTCCTGCCCAGAGTTAGTTGCACTTGGATAATCTTGGATGCATTATGCTGAGCAACTAGCCTGGAGGTGTGGATATCCTTAATGAATATGGACATGCCTCCGCCTTTAGTGTTTCAGTCCAGGTTAGGTGGCCGAAAGGTGTGGTATGAATTATAGCCTGGTAATGCAGGGGTACTCTCTGGAGCCTTGAACCAGGTCTCTGTCACTGCAAAGATGTCGATGTTCTCCATTTTAAGGAGTGCCTCGAGAGAGTGCATTTTGAGGTTTAGACTAGTTCTAGCATTGAGTAGCAATACCCTCAGATTCTTCTTGCCTGTACCTGTTAGGGTGGTGAATTTGTCATTTGAACCTTGCCTAAAAAAGGCACTATAGGGGTGGCTAGAGCCTTAGCCAGTATCCGGAATCCCAGGTGCAACAGATGCAGGCCATCTCTGGCAAAGCATCTTGGCGATCATGTCATCCCAAGCAGACAAATACTGGATCCCCTTAGAATGACACCAGAAGCTTAGCCAATTGTTGAAGTCAATCATTTTGTCCTTGTACTGTGGTGTCATTCTGGGTGATGGCAGGATGCTACTCAGGGCTTGGGTCATACCTGCCTGGGTTACAAGATCGGACATCTCCTCCATGTCCCTTTTCATGTAGTCCATGGAGGTACGTCTCAGGTCATTCACACCAACATGGACAATGACAGAGTCATATTTGTACTTGTTGTGGAGTGACCTGAGTGCATGTGTTATGTGGCGGATCCTGGCACCTGACAGGCAGTTGACAATAACTTTCTCCTTGTTTAGCCTGGTGAGTGGAACATCAGTGTGCCTGACTATAGAGTCACCTATGACTAGAGTATTGGGTACGTTGTTATGCCTTATGGGCTGTGGTTGAGTGCCACGCTGAGTTTGTGGGATATGTGTCATTTGGGTTGTGTTGGGGGGTGGAAGTTGCTTGTGTTTCTGCTTTGGAGGTGCCTGTTGCTTGGACAGGATTTTACTGAGAGCCTCCATGAATTTAGGTGTGTGTTTTGTGTTTCTATGTGTGTGTTTTGGTGGTGTAGGTTTTGAGGGACTATTTGCTGAGTGTGGTGTGGTGCAAGTGTTTACCTTCTCCTCTTGACTGTCTAGTCCAGTCTTGGGTGAAGAGAGCTTTGCTTCCAGTTTGGCTATATAAGTGCATCTCTCACAGGTTGTAGTGCAGTGTGGTAGGAAGAGAGGGTTGTCTGTGTACATGAGGCAATTACTGCATTGCCCCAAGATGCCCAGGTTCATCAGGTAGACAGGAGAAAACACTGCGGGATGACCCTTAGACATGCCTGGATAGGTGCTTATTTGTTAAGTACTAGAAACTGTTTTCCTCTAGACAGTGAGGAAAGTTGAGTGTTGTAGTAATTTGTAGCTAATTTAGTGCTTACAATAAGTTCTGAACAAGTGCCGAAACAAAACACTGGCTAGTTCTAAGAATCAAAATTAAGCTAGAAGGCTTCCTTTCAACACAGAAATGCTTGGGCCCTAGAAGCCTACAAATAGTCCTGGACTCAGCAAATCTTTATCCAGGCTAGACTACCCACAGGAAAGGCAGGAAACAAGCTTAGAAAAAGTTTTTTTTTTTTTTTTTTAGTGGAAAGAGAGAAAGGAGTAGCAGAAACTAAGCTGATTGGCCTTCTCAAATGTTCTCCCTGTACTGGGTAGAATGAGGTAATGACACTAGACTGGGAGGAGGGTCGCAGATCAAATTTACATTAGAGGCGGGCAACTGCAAAGCCACCAACTATAAAAACACTATACCAACAGGGAGGAAGGGTGAGAAACAAACTGCAGAAATGTTTCTCACAGCTGAAAAGCAGCAGTGAGCCTTTAAATGAAAGTTTTAAACAGCTATAGGAGCCTCTAGAAAAAAGAGTTTAACTGCAACAAGTTATCAGAAAACAACAACTCAACAGATGCTTAATAAAAGTGGACAATTTCCAGTTAATACCTCACACACAGTGAAACTAACTAGAAAAATACACAGTACACAAAGTGCTATAAATAACAAAGAAATACAGAACAAAATAAACAAAAAACAGGATACTTAATGTTATATATTACAGCTCTGAGTTTGCTCAGTGTCCTTCCTTCGATAGCTCAGTGTGAAATGGCAGAACACTCACAACTGAACTTCTTAGGTAACAGAGAGTTGCAACCTGAGACAGCTTTTAAGAAAAAAATTTCAAAAGAACCAATGAAGTGCTTAGTCTAAGCTATAGTCCAGGTGACCTCAGTCAGCCAATGACCTCAAACAATTCTCTCTCACTGAAATGCCTGATGGCTTTAGCTAAACCAAGATGTCCCTGAATATGTGCTCAGACACACAGCTTCCACAAACACTAGGTCCAAATACAAGCCTGCATATGGAAATGCTACAAATATCCCCACTACTTAGAAACAAACTGCAGAAATGTTTCTCACAGCTGAAAAGCAGCAGTGAGCCTTTAAATGAAAGTTTTAAACAGCTAAAGGAGCCTCTAGAAAAAAGAATTTAACTGCAACGTGTTATCAGAAACAAACAACCCAACATATGCTTAATAAAAGTGGACAATTTCAAGTTAATACCTCACACACAGTGAAACTAGCTAGAAAAATACACAGTACACAAAGTGCTATAAATAACAAAGAAATACAGAACAAAATAAACAAAAAACAGGATACTTAATGTTATATATTATAGCTCCAAGTTTGCTGAGTGTCCTTCCTTCAATTAGCTCAGTGTTCAATAGCAGAACACTCACAACTGACCTTCTTAGGTAACAGAAAGTTGAAACCTGAGACAGCTTTTAAGAAAGAAATCTCAAAAGAACCAATGAGGTGCTTAGTCTAAGCTGTAGTCCAGGTGGCCTCAGTCAGCCAATGACCTCAAACAATTCTCTCTCACTGAAATGCCTGATGGCTTTGGCTAAACCAAGATGTCCCTGAATATATGCTCAGACACACAGCCTCCATAAACACTAGGCCCAAATACAAGCCTGAATATGGAAATGCTACAAATATCCCCACTACTTAGAAACAAACTGCAGAAATGTTTCTCACAGCTGAAAAGCCAAGTGAGCCAAGGAGCAGGTTTGTTTCTACCTCTGATTGTACGAGAGGGGGCATGGTGATCTAGAATTTGCAAGAATTTATTATGTAAGTATGAGATTGCCTCATCAAGAGGTAGGTATTTTAGGGGAGACCAATTGCAAGCTTTGAAATCTGTTCGTTTGCTTGCTAGGTTTAGATTTTTCTTGTTCCAGGTAGTTCTGAAAATTATTTGGTTGGGAATAGGGGTATTTTGTCTAGTAATATAAGTAAGTAAATGGTCGCTAATATCATCAGGAAGTACGCCTGTTTATATACCAGGGGATTACTATTAACCAATATCCAATCTAGGGTGCTTTGTTTGTTGCTAGGTTTATGAATTCTAGTAGAGGAGATAATGGTTTAATGGAAGCCATAGAGGTTTATGTGAGAAGTTAGTTTGGGAGAAATACAGCAATTCCGCTCAATATTAAAGTCACCTAAGAATATGGTTTCTTGTGGGAAGGATGTGGAGAGCCAACTAAGGGTATTAAGAGTATTAATGTTATTGCCTGATGGGATATAAGAGGAAATAATGTATAAGGATTTATTAGTATTAACCTGGAGCTTAGAGATTAAGATTTCGGCATTGCTTGATGAAGGAGGTTGAGTATCTAGTAGGGTAACATGTAATTCAGATTTGTAGGGTATTGCAAGTCCACCACCTTTTTTTTAGACGATCAAGTCTGAAGATGTTGTAGCCAGGAGGGATTATATCATTTTCCTTAGTTCCTGGTTTGAGCCAGGTTTCTGTGAGACATAGGGTGTCAAAGGAATGTATATCTATTAGGGCAAATAGTTGGGTAATTTTATTATTTAAGCTGCGAATATTGAGGTGAGCTATAAGAAGAGAGCTGGGTAGACTAGTTGGGGTGACAGAGTTTGTTTGATGGAATGGATGGGTATCAGGGAAGTAGTTGTTTGGGCCTGGGTTTGGATAAATGTCACCATGTAGAAGTAGGAGCTGTTGAGGACAATGTATGAATTTTAGGAGTTTAGAAATAATTAGGTCAGATTTTCATGTTTGGAGATACTTAATATGGGTTAATCTATGGAACTGGGGTATAAGGTAGGACGATGAGGGTGTTAATTTACTGTGGACCAGAGAGTGGAGTTGTTTGCTTTAAAGTGAGTTGAAATTCAGTAAAGCTTAGGTGCTCATAGTGAGTGAGGATATACAAGTAGAGTATTAAGGATTATAAAAAAGAAAAGTAGGTTAAAATGTTTTGGGATGTAAGATTTAGACATAGTAAGGGGAAATAAGTTAATGGAAGCAAGGGGATATAGATGTAAAGAAAGGAAATGTTAATGTATGAAGCAGTTTAAGGGGAGATAGGAGTTAAAGCAGTAAATGAATACAGGCTGAACTGATAAGTATGTAACAAGATAGAGTGGGCTATTGGTGGATGTAGCAAGGAGGTGTGGCTATCCTAGTATAAGGTTAGGAGCACTGGGGGTGGGTGAGATTTGGGGATAGGGTAGGGAAGTGGAGTGAGCCCGCAGGACGAATGGAGTGGGTAGAGCGAGGTTGCAGTATAGCCTTCAATAAACTATCAAAAAAGTGGAGCTACAGCAATGTACAAGGTGAAAATAAATATACACACTATGAGTAGTAACCTGCTCACTGAGAGGTGGGCAGGTTTTGGGGCTTAGAATAGATATAGGGTTGAGAGTAAAAGTTAGCTTCAATACATGTGGGACAGGGTATTATAGGTGGATATATGTGTACAATTTATTGGGAGGATGTTGCCAACTAGTGGCAAAAGAGGGAGCAGCAGAAGGAAGGCCAGGTCTTATTAAGTTAAACAACCAGCCTAGGAGAGATGGTGGAAGGGGGAAACTAGCAAGCGGGCTGCGGTGGGCTGCCGTCACACACACGGGAGGTATAATTAACAGATATTGCAAGGTAACAAATTATATACACAACATACACTGGGTTCCTGTTTTAGGAGATATCTTTTAGTGGAAACACTCAGTGGTGTTTAGGTTGCAGGCAGATGCAAGGGTGTCTTCTAAAGTTTAGCTGGGAAGTAGCCCTTGGATAAATAATACAGTGAGGGAGCACCCGAGGTGGCAGACTGTAAAAAAAAAGAGAGAAAGAGAACATTAGGCAGGTATTTGGAGAGGAGGGGAGGAAGAGAGTTGAGGGGTGGTGTGGAGGTGAGTAAGAGCAGGTTGAAAAGGATTTCTCAAGTGTGGACTAAAGGTAGAGGAGGGATAGAAATAAGGTAAGGTTACTGGAAGAGGGAGGGGGAAGTTTAGTGATGAAGGAGAAGAAACAGAGTACAAGTAGGCAGTAGAAACCATGCAACACTCAGTCTGATAACATTTGGACAATATCCTAGAGCCCAAATGGTATTTAAAAAACCCTAGGCAGTTTATGGGGGTGATTTAGTCTTTAAAATGGGATCAGAGCACTAAAAGCATGTAGGTAGGTTAAGACAATCAGTTATATGAGGCAAGAACAGTAGTGCAATGCACAGTTGCAGCATGATACATTACCAACATCTGATAAGAATAGGCTTGAAACACAGAAATAACATGTGATACTGTAATCAGTTCCCAAAGCTCATTAACAAAGCAGCATTAGATACAGTGCTAAAATCTAGTACAGTTAAATGCTTTACGCGTTGTACACATGCAGTGATTTTAAAAAAATAAACCTGCTACCACTGGCGTGGAGACAAGGCCCCTCTTAGCCCTTATATAGTTCAATTAGTAAAATGCTTTACATGTTGTACACTCACAGTCCTTTTAGAGAGTAATCCAGCTACAACTGGTGTAGAGATATGCCCCTCTTAGCCAAAAATGTTGTAGAGCTTTAGCCCTTATCTAGTACAATTAGTTAACACTTAATGCATTGTGCATATGCAGTCTTTTTTATAGATTAACCCTACTACGACTGACGGAGAGACATGTCCCTCTTAGCCTTTGTCTAGTACAATTAGTTTAAATGCTTTACGCGTTGTACACACACAATCCTTTTACAGAGTAGTCCTGCTATGACTGGCATAGAGTCAAGCCCCTCTTAGGCTAAAATGCTATTGAGCTTAAGCAATGTTGATGGTAATCATTACTGTCCACAAGCAGCTATACATTGTTAAAAAGACACTTAAGGTAAAAAATAAAACATAGGTAAACCCTATCAGGAGGCGAGTCGCACAGTCCAGACAGTGCCAATACAAGGGATTATGCTAGATTTAAGTTTAAAAAATGGTGCCACAGAAACACCGGGTTCAAGTAAACTTCAAGGGGAGTGGAAAGGGGGAGGGGTAGAATGGATAGGTGTGATAGGCTATAGAGAAGGGAAATGGGAGAGAACTAAAGCCATGTTGCAGTATAGCCTGCAATAAACTATCAAAAAGGTGGAGCTACAGCAATGTACAAGGTGAAAATAGATATACACACTATGAGTAGCAACTTGCTCACAGGGAGGTAGGCAGGTTTTGGGGCTTAGAATAGCTATAGGGGTGAGAGTAAAAGTCAGCTTCAATACATGTGGGACAGGGTATTATAGGTGGATATATGTGTACAATTTATTGGGAGGATGTTGACACCTAGTGGCAAAAGAGGGAGCAGCAGAAGAAAGGTCGGGTCTTATTAAGTTAAACAACCAGCCTAGGAGAGAAGGCGGAAGGGGGAAACTAGCAAGTGGTCTGCGGTGGGCTCCCATCGCACATGCGTGAGGTATAAATAACAGATATCACAAGGTAACAAATTATATACACAACATACACTGGATTCCTGTTTTAGGGGATATCTTGTAGTGGAAGCACTCAGTGGTGTTTAGGTTGCAGGCAGATGCAAGGGTGTCTGCTAAAGTTTAGCTGAGAAGTAGCCCTTGGATAAATAATACAGAGGGGGAGCACCTAAGGTGGCAGAACTGAGTTCCGGTTTTAGGTGATATCTTGTAGTGGAAGCAGTCAGCTGTGTTTAGGTTGTAGGCAGATGCAAGGGTGTCTTCTAATGTTTTGCTGGGAAGTAGCCCTTGGATAAATAATACAGTGAGGGAGCACCCGAGGTGGCAGACAGGAAGCGAGTCGTGCAGCCCAGGCAGTGCCGATGCAAGGGGTTAGGATGCTAACATCATATATCACTAAAGTATTCTTTTTTTTCAATAATAAATCTTTATTATTTTATTATTTTCAATATAATTTTAAAACAAAAACAAAATTAAAAATGAATACCAACTAATGTATCTAACAATAACACCATAACATGTATACAATATTTACATGAATGCTTCCAACTGTAGCACTAATTTATACAAAGAAAATATAAAAATAATTGACATTAGTTCAAGTAATAGACAATTTGTTGTTACAAAGTTCTCTTACAGTGTATAAATAGCTCATGATACATTCAGATTTAAAATATTACGCTAATATAATATTAAACACTTGTTCCCATATTTTTGGATTATTGATATTTTTATTATGTTGATGCAGAAGTAATTTGTGGGCTAATATATGTCTCATTGCTAAAATTTTAAAGTTATCCCATGAAGTTTGGGATGGGTTAACCAATTAGTAGTGATATATAGTTTCATTAATAGGAAGATATTAATAAATATGATACTTTGTGATCTAGAAAGTTCTTTTGGCGGGATATGCAAAATCATGAATTTCCATGAAAATGTTGTACTTTGATAACCCATCTTTTGAAGTTGTATCTTTAGAGATTTCCAAAGTTTGTAAATGCATTTGCAGCTCCAGAACATATGAAGAAGATCAGCAGGTTGGTCTTTACAGTATGGACAAACTGGAGAGTTTTTAGAATTGAATTTATGTTGGCTAAGGCATGTATAATACGCATTATTCCATATCATAAGTTGAGTATATATCAACTTTTGAAGATAGATAGATAGATTTTGTTGTCAAGTCAATTGCTTTTATTATATGACTTTCTTCTATCAATGGGATTTTCTCTTTCCAGTATTTCGATAAAAGAATTTTATCCTGGAATTTAAACTCCTTTATTAATTTATTAGCTACGGTTATAAATTTAATATCTTGTTGGAGAGCTTGCCACAAATTTGAGCATTTAGTTAAAACCTCGTCTCTGGGTTTGAAATTCTTAAAGTAACTTATAGAAAGTTCCCTAATTTGTCTCAAAATGACAAGATAGTTTTTAGGTAAGTTTAATTCTTGTTTTATTTGATTAGCTGAACATTTGAGATATATGTAAATGTCAATTAAAGTTAAATTAACTATTAATGGGAAATTTTTAAGATCTATTAACTGATTATTTAATCTCAAGTTAGGGTTCCTATGAGATGGTTGAAAGACCATCATATGCTGAGCAAGATCTAATGATTGAAATAAATTTTGGATAGATGTTATATATATTTTAATGTGGTCCATTATCCCATACAATTCCAAGTTGTCTTTTCCTAGAAAAGGTAGTGCTTTAGAATTAATGTTCAAATTTATGATATGTTTATAGTTCAGGATTACCCATGTTGGTGCCCACTTAATGCTTCATACATCATAATTAGCAATTTTTAGAAGTCTGTTCGAGTTTATTATTAAATAGTAAATTTCAAAATTTGCTAAATCCAATCCCCCTCTACTTTTTGGGGTCATTAATTTATCATATGATATCCTGTTTTTTCTTGGTTTTCAAATGAATTTAGCCGATTCTTTATGAATTTGTTTAAAAAATTTCTTCGAAATTACCACTTGAGTAGATCTAAAAATGTATAATAATCTTGGTAATATATTCATTTTAATAATTGAAACTTTCGCTAATACTGGTAATCGTAAACTATTCCATCTCCCAAAATTAGATATTATTTGATCCCAAACTGTTTTAATATTAATAGTATAAAAATCTTTATCATCTGTAGAGAAACCAATATCCAAGTATTTAATGTTATCTTTAAACATTATTTGTCCCACCAGTGGCAACAGCGAAAAAGGTTTGGGAGTTCTTAAGGGGGAAATATTTGTTTTTTTTTAAGATTAATTTTATAGTTAGAAACTTCTGCAAAGTCATCTACTGCTTTTAATAACTTTTTAGTGTCTGAAATTTGAGTTGTACAATAAATATTGAGATCATCCGCAAACGCCGCCATTGATATTTTTGTTCCATAAATTATTGGGGCATTATGGTATATATTCTGTTTAATATATAAGAATAAGGGTTTGAGATATAAATTGAATAGTAAACAGGACAAAGGACAACCATGACATGTTCCATTTTTGATTTGTATTCTTTTAGAGAAATTTCTATTAATGTATAATGTGGTATAAAGATTGCTTTATAAAATTTGTAACATTCAAACATTCTCTTGGGATATATTAAAATATGGTAAAATATCGAACAAAAAATGTACATCAACCCTGTCAAAAGCCATCTGTGCATCGATTATAAGCACATAAATATTACGATTTTTCTGTTTAGCATAAGCTATCAATGTATGAAGTGTAAGTGTATTGTCACTAGTTTGTCTAGTTGCCATAAAACCAGCTTGTTCCTTAGATATTATGTGAGTTATTATTTTTTTTAATCTACTGGCTAGAATAGAGGTAAACATTTTCATATCTACATATATTAATGATATTGGTCTATAATTGTCAGGGTTTTGAGGATCAGAGCTAACTTTAGGTATGAGAATAGTTTTTGAAGCATTAAAATGAGGATCATTGATTTTATTCTTAATTATATAGTTAAATACATGCGAGAGTATTTTATTTATTCATTTATTTTATTTTACATTTGTTAACCGGGCTAGTCTAGCTGGATACATATCCGTTTTCAGTAGAGGCCCGAGGAGAAAAGCTCCAAACAAACAAAATGGTCAGTACATGCTCAAATTAGATACAAAATAGTGATACAAAAAAAAGAGAATACAAATAACATTTACAAGATGAAAAAATGACATAGATGTTATATAGGACAAAGATCATGCTGGAGGTTATACATAGGATTAATTTCACATAGCAATGGAAAATAGACTGGATCAGGTATAATTAGGAATGAGAGATTTTAGAGATCTGGATAAGAGAAATGGGCTAGGAGGAAGTGGGACTCATAGGGTGTGAGATATGTAGTTAGTCAGGTGCACAACATGGGCATAACCATTGTGTTGTGAGATATTCTTTAAGGTTGTTTTTGAATTGAGTGCGTGAGGTTGCAAGTCTTAGGTAGTTTGGCAGGGAGTTCCACGGCTTGCCAATGGAGTTAGCGTAGAGGGCATCCCCACCTGAGTTCTTAGCTTTAATGGTTAGGATCTGGGTACTGTTAGATGATCGAAGACTATTGAGGTTAGAGTACGGAGTCAGAATGCTGCATAGTGAGGGAGTTTTATCAGGATGGTTGATTATTTTGTAAGCTTCGGTGAGTTGGTTAAGTTTGAGGAGATTAGGCAGTTCCAGCCAGCCAAGGTTCTTCAAGTTAAGACAATGGTGGGTTCGATAAGGGGAACCTGTTATAAATCTAGCAATGTGGTTGTAGGCAAGAGAGAGCATGTTAAGTTCACGTTTATTAAGGAAAGAGAGGACCGGGAAGCGAGGAGGGAAGAGAGGAGATGGGTACGGGCAATAGTTAATTTGGTAGAAGGGGTTAAGAAATTTTTAATTCTGTACATGGATCCTAGTTTTTTGTTAACAGACTTTATGGTTTGAGTAATGTGTATGTCGAATTTGAGCTTATGATCAATGGTAACTCCAAGTAGTTTGGTACTGGTGACAGGGGTTATGAGGGTCCCATTGTTGGATTTAACATGGAAGGTTATATTGTTAGTGTTTGGGAGTTCTTTGCCATGGGATGAGAAAACGTTGGGGAAGAATAGTAATAATTTCGTTTTAGTTGGGTTAAGTAGGAGTTTCAAGTCAGTGAACCATTTTTCAACTAGAGAAAAACAATGTTGAGTGATGGTTTGGAGATTCAAGATGGAGACGTCTGAGCAGATTAGGGTGGAGTCGTCGGCATATTGTATGCAGTTGGATTTAGGGATGACTGATTGAAGGTCATTTATGAAGATGGAAAACAGAAGTGGGCCCAGTATGGAGCCCTGAGGAACACCTATGGTATTTGGGAGTAGTCCTGATATACAGTTTTGCCACAGGACAGCTTGTTGCCTACCCGTGAGGTAGGCCTTGAACCAGTTTAGTGCTGGTGTGTCCAGATGCAGGGTTTCAAGGGTGTTAAGAAGGAGCTGATGATTGACCATATCGAAAGCTTTTGATAGGTCCAAAAAGAGGGCAGAGGATATAAGTTTGTTGTTGCGATTGTTAGTGATGGAGTCAACGAAGGAAAGGAGGGCAGTAGTTGTACTATGGTGGGGGCGAAAGCTGTGCTGGGAGTTGGACAAGAGATGATTAAAGGGTAGGTAGTGAAGAAGTTGTTTGTGGATGCATCTCTCCATGATTTTCGCTATTGGGGACAGTATAGCTATTGGTCTGTAATTTGAGGTTTCCATGGAGGTACCTCCTTTGTGAAGTGGAATGATATAAGAAATCTTCCAGATAGAGGGGATGTTCATCTCAGTTATAGTTCTATTGATAAGGATTGATATTGGGTAGTCTATTACATCAGATGCAATTTGTAAGAATTCTGCAGGAAGGTGGTCAGCCGCTAGGGTGGTTGGTTTGAGTTTTTTTAGGAGGGTACGTATATAAGAGGAAGAGACTGGCTTTAAATTGAAAGGGGTAGGGGTGTCAATGTGCTGTTGAACAGCAGATGGGGGAGTGGAGGTTAGTTGACTGGCTAGTTTTTGGATAGTCTCAGTGAAGAAGGAGTTGAAGGTGTTGGCTACTTCTTCCTGTCCTTTCTCTATCAGTTTCTCCGGGGTTGGGGTGGAGGTTTTACCTGGGTGCAGAAGGTTGTTAAAACCTGCCCAGAATTTCTTTGGGTTGTTCTGGTGTTTTTGCTGGAGGTGGCAGAAGTATTGTTTTTTATCTTGGGTAACAGCTGTTTTAGTGGTGTTTCTTAGTTGTTGAAATTTAGTGCGATCTTGGGAGGTTTTTGTGGCTCTCCATTTATCCCAGGCTTGGTCACAAAGTTTGATTTTGGTTTTGGTTTCTTTAGTTAGCCAAGGTGCTATACAAACTTTGGATCTAATTTGTCTATGTGGGGCATGTGAGTCTAGTATCTTAAGGAATGTGTCATTGAAGTGTGACACACTCTCGTCGAGTGGTAGGGTTTTTAGTATGGACCAGTTGCAGGATTTCAGGTCGGCAAGAAATAGTTGTGGGACGGATTTCTTTTTATTTCTGATTAGTCTATATAGGGGGGGTTAGAAGTTGGGCATTTATGTTTAATGATATAGGTTATTAGGTGATCACTGAGGTCACAGGGAAGGGTACCTGTGGTGTAGTTGTTTGAGTCCCTATTAGTAAGGATCCAGTCAATGATGCTTTCTTTTCTTCTACTCTTTTACCAAAAATATCATCAAAGACTTTATAAAATTCTACCATCAAACCATCAGGATCTGGTGATTTATGCGATTTCATATGTTGAATTGTATATATTACTTCCTCATCAGATATCGGTTTAATCAGATCCTTTTGAATATTATCCTCTATTTTCGGAAAGTTAATTGTTTGTAAGAATTCTTTATTGGTCCTATGTGAGGATAGATCTTTTTGCTCGCCATATATACTAGTATATATCTGTTTAAAAATATTAATAATATCTTCAGTTTTGGAATAAGTTGTATTCTTAAATTGTATTTCCGAAATTTGTACTGCTGTTCTCGACTGATTAATAATTCTAGATAATGCTCTTGATGGTGTTTGAACATGGTTGGCATACCTCACTAACATTCTGTGTTCCTGAAATGTCAATCTATTATTTTGGATTAAGAAGAGATCTTTTTGGCATTTAAGTAATTCCATCTCTGTTTAAGTATTAAAATTCTGGATCAATTCTTGGTCAAGTGTCTTAATTTTAACTTCCAATTCCTGAATATCCCTAATTTGTATTTTTTTTTATAATATGAAGCTTTTTTGCAAAAAGATCCCTCTTACTTGTGCTTTAACTGTCACCCATTCGATATCAGGTGCATGTTGTTGTTCTCTAATGTAGCCAATAGATCCTTGAGGTAATCTGTAATTTCATGTATTATTTCCTCCTTATTTAACAGATTTGGGTTAAGAGACCAATTATAACCTCTTTGCCGCAGGGTATCTCTGGGTTCTTTAGTGAAACTTAATGAGATTTTTGAGTGATCTGATAAATGACATGCATGTATTGAGACTAAAGGTTCAAAATTAATCATTGTTCCTGAAATAAAAAAAATTCTATTCTGGACCACATTTTATGACATGTTGAATAAAAAGTATAATTATTTGTATTACCAAGGTTATTTAAATATTGAAAAGGGTCATATAATTGGAAATCTTCTTTTATATCACTTAATGCTATTACTGCTTGTTTATTAAATGCTCTTTGTGGACAAGATCTATCCAACTTCGGATTTTGATAAGAGTTCCAGTCCCCTCCAATAATTATATAATATTAATCATATTGTGTCAAAATCAGATAGAGTGATGCTATGAAAAGTTGTTGATTATTACAAGGTACATAAATGTTTAGAAGTAAAATAGGTTTATCAAACCGAGTGGAAGAAAAAATAACATAACACCATCTTCCTTCTTTATCTGTTTTAGAGTCTAAAATCTTCTCTTGATATTGATTTTTAATAAGTACAGCTACCCCAGCACTATTAGTTTTACCTTCTGAGGCTACTATTTCTCTGATCCATTTCTTTTTTTTAATATCAACCCATTGATCATTAGTTAAATGCATTTCTTGAAGTAGTATAAACAACGCCGTAGCCTGCAATAATAAATGTAAAAATAACTTCTTCTTCTTTAAGCTCTGGAGCCCTTTTATGTTCCATGAGTCTGTTTCCCACATTTAGTGGGTTGTTTTGTATAATAAAGTTTTAAAAGGGAAACATAAGATAAAGTCAAAGTGATTTTAAAGACATATGTAATTTGGAAACATTCTTGACATCCCGTCCTATACCAGTGCCTACCCACTCTATCCTTGGACCAGGACATATATAGGTCTTGTATAACGTAACAAACTGAAAGGGTCAAAAAAATAAATATGTGTAAAATCTTCAGATTATAACAACTCAAAAACATCTCATAACTAGGACCTATATAAACTAAAATATACTTTATTTGTATTAACAAAAATGAATTCCATGTTTGTAAGAGCCTAAGTACATAATGAACAGTAGCCACAATGTTTACACCAAACAATATATTCACCAACGGTGCAAATTTGTTTAAAGGAATTGCTAGAAATCTTATGCTGGATAAAAACTGAGAAACTGTTTTAGCCCTTCTTTATACCATATTGCACTTATCAGGCAAACTATCCCTAAACAACTCATCATTTTTCAATATACAGAAATATTTATGACCTCTTTTTATTAAAAAAATAGTGGAACCAAAATGGTAACTGAAAAAAGTTGATGGTGTTCAGGGCCATCATTATTATTCCTCTCCCAGTAAATAAGCAATGATTTTCTATCCAAAACCTCTGCCTCCTTCTCAGATGGAAAGCCATTAAACGAATTACCATGGAAATGATTAACAATGACAGGAAACCTACACTGGACCAAACCCAGTTTGGTTTTGTCAAAGAAGGGTCTTCTTTGAGAATGTCACCAAGGCAGTAGATGAGGGCAAAATATTACATACAGCCTACATTGACTTAGCTAAGGCATCTGGTACAATACCCTATCTGGGCATAGTAGAGAAACTCACTGATTTATTCATAACCCCCTAAGTTCATAGGTTCATAGGAGATTGCTAGGCTAATGGCTTAAGAGCCCTTAAAAGCCTAGGCAGTTTTACTCGGGTTTTAGCCAATTTTCTATCCCATGGAGAAAGATAACAAGGGTCATCATGCAGGATTTTGATAATGTTTTACAAACTACCTCTGTCCATAAGGGAAATGGGTGTCACACCAGGAGTGAATTCTGTCCATAAGGGACATGGGTGCCACACCAGGAGTGAATTTGCAGTTTCCCATCCACTGGACTAGACTGCACTTGAAGTTGGTCACAAAATGGCTCTGCTTCATGTGAATAGGAAGCCTATTAAAGAGGAGGGACAATCTCTGGAACACATATCTGTCTCTCCAGCATGATGCATTTATGTCAGAGATCAGGTTTAGATCTTTGGAGTGAGTAACCCTCGTGCATTTAATTTTGCAAATATGCAACATTTCTATCAGGGCTGTGTCAGAGACTGCCTTGTAGGTCAGCCGCAGATCACCCCTCAGTAATAAGTAGGAAACTGAATACAGTGGTAGGGCTTTTACTTGGTTCACATATGACATGTTGGTTATACCTTGTATTTTTTTGGTGAGAAACCTCTGAAGACACTCTAAGTGTTTCAGGTACCTGGTAAGACACATACCAGTGGGACCATTGTACTCGATTATTGGTCTGATGAGGGCCTAGTACAGTAATGCTATGACATCCTTAGATCTAAATTCCATGCCCTTATAAGCTGAGCCAAAAAGAAGAATTTCCTCACCACCATGGACACATGGTGGTCAAAGTACAGATTTCTATCTATCTGAGTATCCAGATCTGTCACTAATGGGTGTACACTTGGGGGGGTGATATCAATGTTGTAATCTTCAGGGGTGTTTGATTTCCCAAAGGGTATCATTATGCACTTCTTTGCATTTAGTTTGAGGCCATGTCTCTGACACCACTCATTAGTCTATGTCAGACCATTCTGTAGGAGGATATCATCATCATTTGGGGTTTTCAGTTATTGCCCCAGCTTGCAATCATCAGCCAACTTGGACAGTCATAGGTCATCTGCATTTGCCTTGACATTTGATAAGTAGATCCAAAACAGGAGTGGACCCAGCATTGAGCTCTGTGGTACTTCACTAGTGACTGGCCTCTTGCTGGATGTGGATTCTTCCACTCCAACTATATATGTTCTATTTGTGAGGCATTTGGTTATCCATCTGTTAAAGTAGAAGTTTATGCTCAATTTTGTGAGTTTATCTATAATACTTGAGTGGGGTATTGTGTCAAATGCCTTGGCCATGTCAAGGTAGGCAGTATGTACTGTCTTACCCTCATCCATGGACTTGGTGACCTTCTCAAAGAAGTCCGCCAGATTGAACAGGGAGGACCTGCCCTTGATGAAGCTGAATTGGGTTGGGACAAAGAAAAAGAAGAGTACTTATATTAATTGTAAGAGGAGCTACAATACTGATAGAAGATAAAAAAAAATAGTGGTAGATTTGTAGTGCTAAGGGGCTACTTGCAAGGGAAGAGGATTACAGTGGAGATTTCCAATGTCATTGTTAATCAGGTCCATGATTATGTTTTCCATAGCCTTGCATATAAGGCTAGTCAAACTTATGGGTCTGTAGCTTCTGGAGTTTGTTGGTGGTCCCTGTGCAGTGAGATGATTGTTGCTGTCCTCCACTCTTTTGGGACAAAGCCTGTCTGAAGACTGTGGTTAAATAGAGATCCAAGTGCATCTCCCAGATCATGTTTCAAGCTATTTAATAGACACCTTGGGATTTCATCAGGGCCCATTGATGCCATGTTTCTAACTTTAGACATTGCAGGGATGACCTGTTCTTTTTGTCATAACAGGTAAAGAATGGTAGGGGGTATGTTTCAGTGCGATGGACAGTAGATAATGAGGAGGATAAACTGAGTTGAATTTATCAGCCGGCAAGTTTTCTATTTCTTCTGGTTGAGTATATGTAGTGCCACCTACAGCCAACTGAGCACATTGATAAGTGTTTTCCTTATGATTTCAGACATAGCTAAAAATACTTTGCAGGTATCCTTTGCTTGAGAAGCTATTTTATTCTCATATTAAACTTTTGAAGACATGAATAGCTCCCTGAGTGCCTACTGGGACTAATGAGGGATTTCTTCTTCTCTGTTGTGCACCCTCCCACTTACTTCTAGACAGAAATTCTTTCCTTCTGTTCCAAAGTATATGTATTTATGTAACTTTTTAGATAGTCAGCTGGCTCACGGAGATTAGGAGGTTAGAATTTGAGAGGACACCTCCACAAAGAGGTCGGTCACCAATGGAATCCTCATGAGCTCTGTGCTCTGTCCTCTCCTCTTTCATGTTTATTTATTGGAAGTCAAGGCCAATGTCAAGGCCTTCTTGTATACCAAGTTTGCAGATGATTGCAGGCTTAGAGCAATCATAGAAACCCTCAAGATACTAACATCTTGCTGGGGGATTTAACTCAAATGACCAGTAAAACTCAGTGTCAAGAAATGTGTAATAGTACCTTTTGGGAAGTGGGACATTCCAGGAAATTACATCATCAGGAAAAACACCCATAAAATTAGAAACAATAGTCAAGGATTTAGGGACTCATGCAGACAGTAAACTGTTTTTCCTCCACCTTGTCTCTAAGGTAGTAAGAAAATCATTCTATTTCACTCAACTTTTAAGTAAGTGTATGGCATCTATGCCCAGAGAAGTCATTGTGCCACTATACTTAAGCCTTATCAGACTCATTATTGAGTGCAATGCCACTTTCAATATGTATCTGACCAGGCACATGAAACAACTGGAACTTCCACAGAGGCTTCTCACTAAAAGAATACAGGGCATTAACAGCATGTCCTATGTAGAACACCTCAAAACCGTATCCCTATGCTCTGTCTCCTACAGACAGTTGAGGGGAGATCTATGTCTGGTATATAAGGTATCCTTGGATGCTGCCCTAATGAATGCTTTACATATCCACAAAACAAATAGCTTCAGAAATACTAGATCAAGGGTGTGGGGGGGGGGGGGGTGGAGCCTGAATGGCTAACTGAAAGCAGCAGATTTTCAGAGCTCCATAAAACTAATATAAAATACAGGAAATATTTTTTTTTTCAACAGAAAACATTCAGAATTGATAGACGAAAGTGTAAACTATATAACTAGAAACTTTGGTATATTTAGTTGAATTATTTCCTGTCAAACTACAAGAGAGAAGATTTTAACTGTGGGGATGAGTACTTCAAAGAATTTTCACAATGACTTGGCTATAAAAACAGAACTACAACTGGTAATTACTGCAGTACAAGAACTGTCATTAAAGTGGATGACTTTAAGGAAAATCTATAAAATCTCAAGGAAAATTGTCAGAAACAAACAGATCCACTTAAAGAACTCACTCAGCAACATCAATCTAAAATAACTGACATAGAAACCACCCCGAATGACTTTGAGGAAAGACTCAAAGAAGAGGAAACACAGAAGGAATTACTTATCAACAAAATATTTGGCTTCTAAACAAAGTGGATGAACTTGAAAATCTGTATATAAAAATAATTCTTGACATTTATCTTTTAAATTTTAGTAAAAAGCATTAAAATGGCCTATGTAGTAGTGAACGATATTATATACATATATATATATATATATATATATATATATATATATATATATATATATATAAGAAGGTGAAATGGTTATGCATACTGATGAATGCATAAGTAATGTATCTTAAGCAATGTGAAGCACTGCTAAGCAAAATTTACCAGTATTAAGTACATTTAAGTATAATTGCTCATAGCTTAGCACAGCTTTAACTAGCACAATGGCTTTGCACGGAGCTGCGCATCGAGCCAACTAGCACAAACAAAACATGTTTGCACGGAGCTGCAAAACATGCTAACTAGCGCAACGTCGGGCAACATCATGCAACATCGGGCAATGTCGAGCAACGTAGAGCAATGTAGCGCAACGTTGGGCAAAGTGGAGCAAAGTTAGCTAAACACAGCCACACCTCCTAGCCGGTCTGGCCAGTAGTAAAATAAAAAGCAATGACAGGCCTCGAACCCAGGATACTGTGCACCATAATAACCGTACTAAACCACTAAGCCATGACAGCTTTTCATATGGATGCACTTTCAACACACACATACATATTAATGGAAGTTTACCCATTGCTAAGCAGGTGTGCTTTTAGCTGAGATTTTTCAAAACTGGCCAATCACATATAAGTGCAGGAAATGAGGCATATTTAAGCTCCATAGGTGGGAATAATTGCCATGACTGGTTGTAGCTCCCATCTGCAGTCAGCATGGCCGGTGTTGGAAGGGCTGTCATTTTCGAGCACAACGGTGGGGCATTGAGGAGTCAAAAGTAATGGTTTGGCTCTTCATCCATAATCATGATACGAGACTCCTGCATGGCCAGTTTCAGGGCACTGAATACAAAGCGGAAGCCTGGAACCATCTAGCACATGATCTCACCAGTGTCACAGGCATCCCTTGGACTAGTGAGCAGGTCAGCCACCACTACTCAGACCTGAAGAGACGCAAGGAGGAACGACTGAACCAGTGGATACAGGAGGCCCATGGTATGTAAGAATTGCTATTGTAGTCTATATTATGGATAGGTATGTCTCAATATCACTTCATTTACTTCACAGCAGCAGGTGTCCATGCTGCAAATCAGCAAGCCTATGCAGATAGGCTGCTAAGGCTGTGCCACCAGACAGGTTAGTAATTATTCTGCATGTATTGTTATATAAAATAACTAAGAGAGCCTGAAAAAGAGTGTTGTAGCCCAATAATAAAGGAATAAGTGTTGAATAACTTCTCTGCATGTACTGTTATATAAAATAAGTGTGAGAGACTGAAAAAGAGTGTTGTAACCCATTAATAAACGTATAATAAGTCTTGAATAATTTCCCTGCATGTACTGTAATATAAAATAAGTGAGAGAGCCTGAAAAACAGTGTTGTAACCCATTAATAAAGGTATAATGCGTCTTAAATATGTCTTCTGCATGCACTGATATATCAAATAAATGAGAGATCCTCTAGAAAAGTGTGTAATGTAATTAATAAAGGTATAATTCCTATAGTGTGTCTGTGTCACTTTCTTCGATATGTTGTTGTACTCTTGCATTATAGAAATAGTACTGTTGTATTAAGCGCTGTCAACCCACACTTGGGTAGGCCCATATAAAGTGGTACTTATCACCTCGATACAGCACTCTTGTTATAGAAAGTACCCCAAAAAAGCAAACCCCATTTGTCGGTCACCCACATCCCCCAGAACCTTTTCTTAAGTTTTTCTGTCTATTCCTTCTAGCATGTCGAGGGATCAGTTGCTAATGTCCTCTCCTGCTCAGCTGGTGAACCTGGGAATATTGAGGCAATGTTACAATTGCCTCATGTACACAGACAACCCTCTCCTCCTCCCACAAAACACATATACATGCGAGAGATGCAACTATACGGCCAAACTGGAGGCTGAGCTCTCTCAACATAGGAATGGCATGACCAGACAGGAGGAGAAGATAACCACACACACTATAGACCCACTCTCACATAATACCATCACAACCTCAAATCATACACATAAACACACAAAGACATACTCGGAGGCTCTGATCAAAAATCTACCAAAACAGCAGAGGCCACCAAAGCAGACACCCAAACAACTACCACCTCAGAACACAACACCTGCAACACATAGACCACACAGTCAGAGTGTCAAGCAGTCACAGCCCTTAAGGCCAAACACAATGCCAGACACACTAGTCATTGGTGACTCCATAGTCAGACACACTGACGTCCCGCTCACCAGACTGAGTAAGGAGAAGGTCACAGTAAGCTGCCTGTCAGGTGCTAGAATCTGCCACATAACGCATGCACTCAGGTCTCTCAACAGCAGGTACAAGTACGACTCAATCATTGTCCACGCTGGTGTTAACGACCTGAGACGTACCTCCTTGGACTACATGAAAAGAGACATAGAGGAGCTCTCTGATTATGTAGCCCAAGCAGGTATGACCCTGACCTTGAGCAGTATCCTACCTTCACCAAGAATGATGCCACAATACAGAGATAAGATGATCAGCTTTAACAATTGGCTTAAACTCTGGTGTCATTCAAAGGGGATCCAATGTCTGTCTGCCTGGGATGACATGCTGGACAAGCCAGCTGCTTTAAGGGAGGGGCGGCTTGCACTTGTCACCCTGGGATTCGGATTTTGGCAAAGGCTCTTGCCACCCCATAGTGCCTTTTTAGGCAAGGCTCAAATTCTTAACCTACCACCCTAGAACAAAACAAAGAAAAACAACTAAGGGTAATGCTGCTCAATGCCAGAAGTCTCAACCTCAAGATGCACGCACTCGAGGCCCTTCTTAGTATGGAGAACATTGATGTCTGTGCTGTGACAGAAACCTGGTTCAAGGCTCCTGAGAGCACCCCAGCACTATCAGGTTTTACCTCATATCATGTGTTCCGGCCCCAAAACCCGGACAATACCAAGAAAGGAGGAGGGGTATCCATATTCATCAAGGACACCCACACCTCAAGATTGGTGGCATCGCACGATGCATCGGAAACCATCCAGGTGCAATTAACCATAGGCAAGACTGCTCTGCAATTTGTAGCATGTTACAGGCCACCCTCGCAAACTCAGGAACTTCATATGGCCTTCCTGAAAACACTGGAGGGGATAAATGTATCTCCGAACACCATTCATACTAGGTGACTTCAACTACCCTAATATAGACTGGGAACACTACTCAAGCCCAAACACTCTAGCCCAAAAGTTCCTGGAATTCATAAACTCAAATGCCATGGAACAACTAGTCACCATCCCCACAAGAGGAGAAAACATACTTGATCTCATCATCACGAACATGGGAGCACAATGTTCAACGCCGGAAGTATACCCCTCACTGCTGAGATCTGATCACAAACTAATCTCGCTGGAGGTCCCCATCCCGCCCCACCGAAATGAAAAAGACCACAGTAAATAACTTCTAAAGCTGACTTCACACTTCTAAAGACTAGTGTGGTCTCCTTTAAGGCCCCTGAGCCGTGGGTTAACATTACTCAAACCGCTGAATCACTTACAAATGCCTTCTACCAGCACCTGCAGGCTGCATGGATCAGGCAATCCCAAGCAAAACAAAGACTCTTTGTACCAAAGGCAAGCGTCCAGTCTGGTGGACCCCAGCCATAAACAAACTCTACAACAAAAGGAGAAAGCTACTACAAGATAGAGCAAAATCCTTAAAAGATAAGACACCGCTGATCACTATAAGTAAAAGCTAAGAGCTCTCATAAAATCATCCAAAGCTAATTTTGAGAAAAATAGCTAAGGACTCTAAAGACAACCATAAGGCATTCTTTAGCTATGTCAGAAACCTAGGAGGAAACTCCCAGATATGCTCAGAATTAGTTCAAAATGATGTGAAGATTACTGATCCTACCGACATTGCCAACATACTGGCTGACAGGTTCAGTGCAAACTCCCCCTCCCCTAAAGGAGAGATATCTATACCAAATGATTGTAGTCCCCAAACATCTCTAGCGCCCAGGTGAGAACTGCTCTCCAAGGCAAAGAACACAGCATCCATGGGACCTGATGGTGTCCCGGCTGTGTGCTCCATGAACTCAATGAGGAATTAAACCCACAGTTAGGACAGCTGTTTAATCTTAGTCTCACCTCGGATCATTACCCAGGGAGTGGCGCACAGTGACTGTGGTCCCACTCCACAAAGGCGGTGCCCCACCGACCCTGGAAATTACCGTCCCATTAGCTTGACAAGCCTTATCTGCAAAGCCATGGAGAGGATCATAATGGATCTCATAAATAAAGACATAGGGAACTTGCAGACTTTGGATCCAACCCAGTTTGGCTTTGTCAAAGGCAGATCATGCCTTTTAAACTTGGTTGACTTTTCAAAACAGTCACCAAGGCCATTGACGAGGAAAGGCAGTCCATACAGCCTACCTAGACCTGGCAAAGGCTTTTGATACAATACCTCACTCGGGTATCATTGAAAAACTCATCAACTTAAATGTAAAACCATACATTACAAGATGGGTTGCAAACTGGCTGAGTGACAGAACCCACAGGGTCAGAGTTGCTGGCGCCATGTCAGACTCAAAGCCTGTCACAAGTGGTGTCCCACAGGGCTCATTCCTGGGCCCACTCTTGTTTGGCATCTACTTTTCTGAAGTACAAGCAAACACAGGAGGGTTATGGCTGACAAAGTTTGCAGATGACTGCAAACTGGGCGCCTTGAAAACACATCCGACACAGATATCCTTCAGAAGGGTCTCACAGAAATGGATAACTGGTGCCAGAGCCATGGCCTAAAGTTAAATGCCAAGAAATGCATAGTCATACCCTTCGGGAAAAATAAGGTTACCCCTAGCTACCATATAGGTGGCACTCCCCTGAACACAGAAGAAGTTATTAGGGACCTGGGAACCCAGGTTGACAGTAGCCTTTCATTCGACACTCATATTGCTAAAGTAGTTAGGAAGACCTTCTACATTGCCCACCTTATCATGAAGGGATTCACATCTAGATCAAGGGAAGTCATAGTCTCCCTATACTCATCACTCATCAGACCAATGATCCAGTACAATGCCCCATTCGGAATGTATCTGACCCGACACTTGCAGCAGCTGGAGAGGCCACAAAAGTTCCTCACCAAAAGGATAAAGGGTCTCAAAATCTGTCTTATGCTGCCCGACTGAAAGAACTCCAGTTATATTCAGTTGCTTACCGCTTGCTCAGAGGTGACCTCTGCCTGACATACAAGGCCATGTCAAACCCAGATTTGATGAACATGCTTCATCTCAAAAAATCTAGATCCCTCAGAGCCACAAGGGCGGGAGACTTAAACCTCGACACGGTTATTAATAGGACGTGCTGGAGGGATAGATTCATGACCCAAAGACTCCCTATGCTGTGGAACAAAATCCCGGTTTATGTGAGGCAGAGCACCTCGCTGGCCTTGTTCAAGAGGAATCTTGACCAATGGATGGGAGATCGCAGATACACCCCAGGGGTTACCTCAGTGTCACTGCTCGACAGAGGCACAGCAAAATAATGGGCATAGTTTCTCCAAACTAAAGGGGTGGCGTAAGCCACAAAACTATGGGCTAGGCTTATAAATGCCCTCGGGCAAATAGCCTAGTATGAACCTATGAACCTATAATTGAGTGCCAGTAGCTGTTAAGCATATATACAATCCTCAACTGTTGGTTCATGGCCAGCATGTACAGGTTAATCTGGCACATAAGTAGCTTGTTATTGTGTTCCCCAGAAATGTCAGTGTGCTGCTAGAAATGTAGGTGTCTGTTAAAATATAACTGATAATGTCACCTGAACACATCCAGATATGTAGATATATAAATATAAATGAAATATATAAATATGTAGCAGTAACATCTGCATCCAGGACAGTTTGTATGTCAGATACAGGTCAGGTATATAAAGAACCAGAAAAAAACATTTCATAATTCAACGGACATTGCCTAGTGTAATAATACATATAGGGGATATGTACCTACAGTCAACAGGAATGTAGTGTAAACTATAAGTATATATAAGTTGTTAATGGAGGTATCTTTTTACACCCTACTGTATGTGCATAAACAATGCAATTCCACACCTCAATGGGTATGTCTAATCTCAAAACATTTGTTGGGATATATGTCCTATTAGTTTATAAATATCTGCATTTACTTTTATGCATGTGCCCTGTTCACATACCACAATCTTGGTGGCCTGTTGCCACCAATCAAGCCTGCATGCTGTTGGAATGTCCACTGTTGTTCTATATATGCATGTGTTATGCTTGCTGTTCAACTGTTGGAACTCTGGTTTGTTGGGTTAATGGGAATACTACTGCATTCTGTTACAACTAATTTAGAATGCTGTTGGCTGTTACCAACCCATATTGTCATTAAAACCTCCTAAACATAGAACGTATGGGAAGGTCAGTCCCAGCGGACCCACCTGTCCCACCTCAGCTGGCGATGGCACCTGGCACCAGCAGGTCCGGTGCCCAGCCCGGGACCTCCTCCTCCATTGGCCCTGTGCCACCTTTGGGTGGAAGCACTGCAGTGGATGGGGCTCATCCCCCTATGCAAGTGTGGCCGAAGCAGGGCCACCTATCACCTTCCGAACGGTCCAGGCTGTGGTGTGTAGGGAGATTGAGCGTTCAGTCGCTGATCCTCTACGCCAGCTTGAGGCAAGAGTGGTGCCCCTCCTACGCAACCTCCAGCACAGCCACCCTCTGGGCTGTGAAGGTGCAGTGGTGACTGCCCATGGGTGGGGATCTCAGTTCCACTGTTGCCATCTGTGGGCTCATGGGCTTGCGATTTCCAAACATCCTTCCCCGTCAATGGTTTTCACCCACCACATGTGTCATATTCTGCCCATGTATGAGTCTTGTTTGTCTTGTCTGTGTACCACCCCAACCTACCTCCCCAAATATACCTACTTCCCCTACCCCACATTCCACTCTCACCTGAAAAAAAAAGGGGCAATCTGCTCCCAAAAAAAATTATGCCCCATACATAGCTGCCCATTTTGCACACATGTCTGCTGGACACATAAACTGATATTTAATTGGCAGTACAACATACTTTGTTGTCCTCACCCCTCTCTCAGGGGAGGAAGGTTTCATATTTCCCTCCAAACTTCTTGCATATGCACAGCTGTTGCTGTTAAAGAAATGGGCAGCTATGGACCTTCCTACACCCGTCCTGCACATCCCTAGCTGTTCTCCCTACTGTATTTCCCTCTTTGTGCCCCCTTTTTCACCACTTTCCTATCTCCCATTTTCTTTTCTTTCAAAGAAATGAGCGCAGGGGTTAGCGGGAGTAAGCACTTTAAAGCAGTAGTTAGCGGAATTGCATGAGTGTGTGCTTGTTTGTGCTTGTGTGCACTTAGCTAAGCATTGCTAAGCATCGTGCAAACCAGCGCAAACCCACTTACAACTGCTTAAATGTGCCTGTGATGGCCCTTGTTCTGGTCAGCAGCAAAATAATACACCTCTGTCAGTCTCAAACCCCGAACCTTGGACACACTAGACTGCATGAAGTTCCACTAAGCCACAGTAGACATACAGCAGGTTGTTGCTGAAATATATATATCATGCATCAGAATGAGTGAATATAAAGGAAAGATAGGAATGCCATAACACAAAACCTGTTCTGTGGAACTTTACCAGCAGTTGTTGTGGAATTGCATTACATGACTGTGATAACAGATCCAGCCATTCTAGCAGTAAATACTGTTACAGCAACACTTCACAACCCCCGCACAGCATCATAGCAGGACAATCCCCACCCAAATGTACAATATACCTGTGTGTTCAGGGTCGACCAAAGATGTAGGTAGGCATATTCACTACTGGAATTGTCCAGTTTTCTTGAGCATCCTGTGCTAATGTCAACAATAAAAAAGCAAAAACTGTGCAGAAGTGAGTACATTAATATTCTCAGTACAGCAGTTCACAAACAGTTCATGTGCCAAATGAATACATCTCAATTACTCCTTATGTATGGCAGTTAATTGTATAAGTAGAAAATTAAGTACATACTCCCATGTATCTTGTGTTAGCATTTGTAGGGGTGAGTACAATTCTACACTGACAGCTGTGTACTGGAAGTGGCAGCATTCAGGTCTGAGTAAAACATTCAAATCACTGGTTACACCCCTAGCTTCAGATATAAGAAGTATACCAACCTTCTGACTCAAACAACAGTGTCCACAGCAAACAAGCATGGTCTCCACTTTGGAAAGCTGAAAGGGCTATGCCTACCTGACTTAGCAATTTATAGTATTGGGTTGCTATGACAGTGAGTACTGCAATTACCACACATCAGGCTACATGCAATTACCAAATGGTGGCCACCAACTGGTGCAGAGGCCATCACATGTACATGTGCAGATACCTATAAAAGCAGGCTGTACTTGCTGACCACACATGCAATCATTCCATTGCAGCTCTTGAGAGAGAGAGAGAGAGACAGACAGACAGACAGACAGACACCCACCAACATCAACAGGGAAAAAAAAAGGAACTGAAAACTACAAACACATACAAAGGAAAGGTATGTAGCAGATATGTATTTACTGGCATGTAGTAGATGTTTTTGAAGATACTCTACATACTTTGAATCATCCATATGTGGCAGCAGTATGTATCTATGCACAGATGCCCTGCATAACTACTGCCATGGACAAATCAGTGTGTAGCTGTGTGCAGTGGGACATAACTGTGACATATATAGCTCAGCATTAAATGTCAAACATCTGATCCATGTTATCTGTGTTCTGTACAGTAGTGTGTGCAATGGCTGTTTGGGAGAGTAGTGCACACAGCTATCTAAACATGGATGTGACAGAGTAACAAATGCATGATAGTCATGTTAACATGTAGCTTAGCATTGGCAACTGCTGTACCAGGCTAGTATGCTAATCTAGCATTTGCAGCTATATATACACCCTCTGATATTACTGTATGCTCACATGTGACACCTGTTCATGTTGCAGCAAGGCCCAACAGGTCAACTGTGAGGTCCATGGACTTACAACAGTGTGGACCTTGTGTGTGTATGGCACACACATATGGAGAGATATTTCAGTGTCAGATATATTAGCATCTGTACATGTTCATAGAGCAAGGGACATACTGCAACTGTTTGTGAAGGGGGAACATATATATGTTGGTGAATGTTATGTGCATATTTCTATGTAGGTTGTAGTGTGTGGCAAACAAGACAGCATACAGTGCTGGTATATGACATGTAGTGGTTACACGCTGTGGGTATGATTTGTCAGGTTTGCAGTGCTGCAGCCAGTGAGGCCTGCTAAAGCTACGTGGTCTGAGAACACCTTCAATGCATTCCGCACAAGACTGTGCAATATTATTACATAACTGTATACCTCACAACCTTCGCATAATTGATATTCCCATCATGAAAGGTGGACTGTATATGTGCCTATATGTATATCTATATGTACACCAATGGATGTTTATATCTATGTGTGTGTGTGTATATATATATATATATATATATATATCTATGTGTAGAGAGAGAGACAGGGTCATATTGCGACAGATGCCTGGTGACAAAGCCATGGCCTCAAGCTCAATGTTGAAAATGCATTGGCATCCCTTTTGGTAAAAACTCTGTACCCATGAACTACCACATAGGAGGGAGTCTACTTAACACCGAAAGTGTGATAAGAGACCATGGGACACAGGTGGACAGTAGTCTCCCCTTTGGTAATCACAGTGCCACACTAGTCATGTAGTCTGTCTATGTGGCACACCTCATCACAAAAGGTGTGTCATCCAGGGAAAATAGGTCAGTGTTCCCCTCTACTCATCAGTCATAAAACCCATCATAGAGTACAATGCCCCATTTGGTATGTACATCACAAGATATCTACAGCAACTGGAAAGGCCACAGACATACTTCACAAAGAGTATTACCGGCTTCAAACAGATGCCCTATGCAGACCATCTCACAAAACCACAGCTAGACTGTGTCGCATACTGCCTACCCAGAGGTGACCTCTGCCTAACATACAATGCTATGTGAAACCCAGAGCTGTTGGACATGCTCCACGTAAACAGATCACAATCCCTACTAGCTACATGCTCTAGGGACCAAAACCTTGTCACCTCAATAAACCGAACATGCTGGAGGGAATAGATTCTTATTTCAGAGACATCCCATGCTCTGGAACAAACTACCTATCAATAGCAAACAAAGCTCATCATTAGCACTCGTAATGAATAATCCTGAAGATTGGATGTGAGATAGGAAAAACACCCCGGGAATCACCTCTGTGGATCTGCTTGACAGGGGCACATACAATTAAATTACATGTGTGTCAAAGGCCAGGGTACCATATGGCTAGACTTCTATACGCCCTAGGCCCAATAGCCTATTACCTACCTATGAATCGATACACACCCACATGTACTTGTTGCAATGATTGCTATGTGAGGTTGATTGAGTGTAATGGTGAATGTGTTGGTGAATGTGTCAAAGTTGTGTATATGTATGATAGCTTAGTGGGAAACTGTTTCTGTAATGGTATTTTGTGTCCTAGGTCTGATCCAAGCAAAAGATGTGTATGCTATTGCTAGGCAGAAAAAGCAGTATGGCATACGATCTGACGTAGTCCCTTGGTGTTGACTGGGGTGTGTCATTGTAGGCTAAAGCAGCACCTGTATGCTTATTGATTGGCACTGCTGGAGAATCCAAATCCTGTATGAACTGTAGTACTACCTGAAGGTGTAGACCTAAACAGAACAGTATGGTGTATGTCCACATTGCTTAGAAACACTGTTTTGTGTGTTCTCTGTAGTCCTCACAGATTACATACCTCAGGCATAAGGATTTTTACTGTATGGTACACAGGTAAAGCTCATCTGGGTTGCCATACCTTTGTGTCTTGTATGTATGTCTGATGTGTGTGTGTGGGTATGCCTGTAACATGCTCTCGGTCATATGTGTGTTACAGGATATAAGTGCATATCTAGCAACATGTATAATCTAGTACAGCAGTATGCCACCTATATTCACAAATGTGCACATATGATAGGCAGTGGTTTGCCATCAATAACTAGTGTGGTATACTGGTAATACTGTAACTGGACTTTACAATCATTGCAATGGATGACATATTTCTTTATGCATGAGCTTGATATATACCTCCTGTGGCTAGGTGGTGCATTGTGTCGCATAAAGTGTGCCATGTACTGTTGTATAGACTTACATACTGGTTTCTCTTTGTTGCTGTGCAGAACATGTTTTAATATATAGAGTGTGCCAGGCACTGTCAGGCAGTTGTGGGTTGAGAACTAATATGTGGTTTTGAAAGTGTGTATCCTCTGACAGCCAATAGGTTGCTATATATGGCAATTCAGTTATATCTGTACTTTAGAATGTTAAGTGTGCCACATGACTTGCTCACACATATTGTTTCATTGTCTTCCAGGGTCATGGCCCACCATCTCAACCCTACCTATAGTGCAGCTGAAGATGAACTGATAACAACTAGTCTGGTTTAGCACTACACCCTGCTGTTCTCAAGAATCAAAAAACAAATGGTGTCACTGCTCAATATATCCAACGACAATTCTAAAACACACCAAACACTTTATTGCAAAGCTTTTGAGTCTACACTTTTCATCAGTACAAATCAATTAAATGCATTCAGTATTTAATATTTTTATATGTGCATGTTGTGTGTATAATTATATGTATTTATGTATGTAATATGCCTTGAAAAGAATATAGGTGCATAGTTTTATGTAATAGTTATTTTAAATATATTTATGGAAAGTATTATATTTTATTTAAAAGGTTTCTTTAAGTTTTGATTGTTAATTAGTGTGATAGGTTGGCTGAAGCATGTGATTTATTTGTATCTCCTATTTAAATACTGAATGCATTTAATTGATTTGTACTGATGAAGGGTGTAGACCCGAAAGCTTTGTAATAAAGTGTTTGGTGTGTTTTAGAGTTGTTCTCAAGAACCAGCCAGGACCAGCATGAGTGGACTGCACTGTGGCAAGATTTTGTCCATAGGGTAAATGACATAGGCATGCTTAACCGGACATATGATCAGGTACGCCATCACTGCAGTGATTTACTTAGATATGTCCGGCAGCATGCATCTGATGTCCGTAGACAACAGCTTGCCACAGGTGGTGGGGTAACCATCCATCCTCCCTTACCAGAGTGGAGGAGCTGCTCCTGAGCCTAGTGGCTCCTGGCCAACAACAGCACCACACATGTATCATCATGGAGGCCGGAGCCACCCAGCAAGTTGACACGGAGCGTGCAGGTAACATGGCATATCTATAGACTACTGTTGCCTCTATTGCTAGATCATGCATATGTGAGATGTATACTGTGTAGTTAGAAGATCTGGAGCCTGGTGTTGTGTAATACTGATAATTTGGAACATAATCTGTAGGTCTGTGACTGTCAACCATTGTACTACTGTAAGATTGCAAACCCACAGTAGCAATGCCACAGTTGTTGCCACTGAAAAACTGTCTCATATCCTTGTAGGTCCCTCTGGTGTGACAGCAAGGCAGCAGACCCATGCTGGTGAGTGTGTTCTACATTTAATATTGCAAATAAAATGCGCATGTCATAGGTGAGGTGTAGGCCATGTACACATGTAACACACCTACTCATAATGCATGCTGTGCATGTTTGCTGTGAGACTATGCACATCTCAGTAACCTGAGTAGCTGCCTCAAACACATGCAATACACAGAGCATCCCACACAATTGTGGCTACACTGTAGTGGACATTGGATAGGCAGAGTCGATACACATGCACACAACATACTCAACTTTGTCATACGCAGTACACATTAATATGCTACACATGGCATATTTAGACACCTGCTGTAAGGTCACACTACAGTATCCCAAATGTCATCCACACAGCACACATAATATACCTGAGGGGTAGAGGCCTGTCATGGGGTGGTGCGACACTCTTCAACACATAACACATTCATGTTAGGCAATGCTCCCTATCAGGCACCTTACAAACCCATGTAACAACTGGCTGTGAAATGGTGAATGTAGCCATGGTATTGCAGTTCAGGTACAGCATGCTAGGTGCCAGTCTGGCACACATTAGTAGCCTTGAGTGACCACATGATGCTGCATGATGATGGCTCATGGTAATTCACCCCATCCAGTTACAATAACCACAGTACTACACATAGCATTCATTGCTATACACCTAAATGTTGTGTCTGTGCAAACATATATGCACCTATACACAATATGCATAGCAATCACCATTTGCACAAAGTGACACATATATGTCTTGTAATGCTATTGAGTGTATAGGTCACATGCCACACATTGGGTATGTGTGATGTTTAATGTTGCAGTTGTGCTGTAGCATGTCATGTCATGGCTGGCACTGGCATATCCACAATATGTTCTACACTCACCATAACCACTATACAATGGCTATGTTGAGCAATGGTATTCCATCAGGTATACATGCACCACTCATCCTGTGTGTATACATAGCATGCATGTGCTAAGCCTGTGTCCACAATTATCTTCTAAAGACACAGATGCTCTAATCAGAAATGGATATCTACATGACACACAGATACACATCCAGCCATGGTATGTATACCTGTGAGTGATGGTGCACAGGACATTGCATAGCTTTTAATACTTGCACAGCAATGTTGTGTCCATGTGCACATTAAGTTCCAGGGTGAGACCAATCACTGAACAACAACACACATGCATCAAAGCCATGTATACTGTTATTAGCAAGGACTGTCTACACTCACACTGCATGCTGTTGAGCAACACACGTCCTGCATGCTGGCATGTGTGATATGACTGTTTTGCTTATGATACTGTACCCCACCATCAACCGCAACTGAGTATGTTCTGGACTGCTGGTGGTGTGTGTGTGTGTGTGTGTGTGTGTGTGTGTGTGTGTGTGTGTGTGTGTGTGTGTGTGTGTGTCTGCTTTAGTGAGGAGTGTATTTGTGTGCATGTATGCATGTGTTCATGTGTTCCAACATCATGTACAGGTCATAAAGTTTGTTTCCTGTCTTCCTCTCACAGGTGCTGAGGTTGGGCTGGTTCACTGCAGCAGGGAACCTGATGTCACTGATCCAAATAGTGATAATGATGACAGGTGTGTTTAGGCACAGGCATGTTTGCCATGGACTGTTGTTGGGCCACCAATCGACAGTACACAACTGTCCACCCCATCCATGCACACAGTCATACTGCCAATACATCCATCACCAATGCCCTTAGCTGAGGGACAGTGTACAGTAGGAATTGGCAAGACACTATGGTATCTATGGCACATGCATCCCGACACAGCAGCCATACCCAGATGTCTGGAATGGTACCACATAGGCAGATGTCCAGGGGTTCTCACTGCTGGTTATCATGCCCCTGGCAGATGTGCCACAGGTCTTACAACCTCATGCATGTTCCAGGCTGTCATGGAGGCACAGACACGTATGGAATGGTACACCAGATAGGGACTAAGGGCACAGAGGACACATACCACTGTAAATGAGAGTATCCGTGACCTAGCAGGTGCCATCCATAATTACACTGAGGTCACTGATAGACATTGGGGTGAGACATTAGATGTCCTCCGCAATGTCATGTCCATGTGTCAGGACAGTGCGGGATGGTTAAGATGTCGATGTGGACGTATGTCAGCAACATCAGCAGCTGGCAGTCGCCGCGGACATCCCTCAAGTCACAGCTGTTCCCGTAGTGCCAGTACCAGCCCCAGCAATGTTGAGGGTGGGCTGTCCATAGACCATGCTAAAACTACGTGCACGTGGCTCTGGCCAGTCCCAGCAGGGACCTGGGTCCAGTGTACATCTGTCTACCTCTGAGGATAGTACCCAGTCTGGCTTAGTACCTGATACTGTCAGTAGCACCCCTGCCAGACACAGATACCATATCCGTGGCCAAAGACGGTGATCTGTAAAGCCTGGCAGGTACAGTCAGTGGCTGTCCCACAAATCCCCATATATTGCAGCCACATGATGGAACTGTGTGCATGCAGACACATGCAAACATAAACCAGACACCTAGGGCTAACACATACCCGCACACATTACATCACCATTGGCCCATAGCAGTACTCTTGACCCTCACACGCGCACACACACACACACACACACACACACACACACACACACACACACACACACACACACACACACACACACACACACACACACATGTCGATTGTATGGCTCAATGTAGGCCTCTGGCAAACCAACAACACAACCTGTGCATATGATGAAACCTGTACCACCTCCTGTCATCTATAACATTGATGCAGGAACAGGCTAACATGGTGCTGATGCACAGGGTGACTTTATAGCAGTATAGAAATGTTTGCATGTTGTCAGCAGTAAAGTGTAATGATACCCTTGAAGGTGCAGCTGAGCAGGCATGATGCATTAAAGCTATGATTGTCAATGTAGTATTGTTTATACCAGTGCTAGTTCCAACAGTGTATTGTCCGCCCACGTGCCACTTGGCTGATGTATGTAGTATTGTCAGCATGTGTTAGAGAGTGGACTGTACGTGTGGCATGTGTATTGCACAGATTTGCAGGTGTACATTTCTGAACATGGTGGAGGTGCACTGTCTGCATGTACGTGCATAGTGGACACATGGGCAGGGTGACATGCCCTGTATTACACAGTAACACTCCATAGTTTCTATTGGTGGCCAGTATGCATTGTCCTACACACATTTTGGAACTTGGGTACACGTGTGTATGACATGGTTTGACACTGTGCTGTGGGTGATACTGTTACTATCTGTCATTGTTTTGCATTCTGGTAGTATACATTACCTCAACAGCCTGACCATAAACAATAGTTAGATGATGTCTTGACAACTGACACACATATGTAGGACACACAGTAACATTTGGATCCTTCAGGTACTATACTATGCCAGTAACCAGTGGTATTCACCTGCACCCATTCCTGAGACCACTCCTGTTTGGCATATAGCTCTCTTAGGTACAAGCAATCACAGTAAAGTTATGTCCGTCCACATCTGGAAATGCATACTGTGGCCTATAATGCATTCTCCAGATGACACACACATCCTCCACAAGGCTATCATACAGACAGATACCTGTTGTCAAACCCATGCTGTAAAGCTATAAGCCAACTAAAGCATAGTCATCCACCTTTACAAAACATAGTATCCCCACAGTACCACATAGGTAGTAGCCCTCAACATATTGAACAGGTACCGATGTGCACATACAGTTAAGTGTTACGTCAACTCTCCTTTGGTAATCACATTTCCAAACATATTTTGAAATCCCTCGGTGGATCACATCAGCAATAAAGGGTCTGCATGCATATCCACAAAGGTTGTTGTACACCTATAATGAATAGCCATCATTTACAGACTTTGCTGCATTTGAACAGGTCTGAAATATACCTCAGCCATTAACCCTCACTCACACTATTCAATAGAAACAGTAATGAGTGTGTGTGACACGGATGACCTAGGCCAGGGATCACTGCAGTGGCTGGGCTTGTCACAAGCATACAGATGTGACCTAAGGTCTGGAAAGTGGCAGCACACTCTAGCAAATATAACAGATGTGTTCATGGAGAAGGCAGGATTCCCACCTATGAAATAATTGAGGTCACATGTACGCATATGTATTTGCCACACTACTTGACGTGCAATGCACATACTGTTGTCATACTGATATGTCATACAGTAGTAAAAGCAAAAACCACAACACATTGACCCACACTGTCACACACATAGAGCACACACACACACCAAGTGCAGGATTCAAGCCCCTACCTAACTACTTTATGATACTAGAAGAATACGCATTAACATGGCGCGTTATACACATTACTGGGAGTATTTTTTTCGACAAGATATTTGTAGGATGGTGACATCATCAGACTTGACAAAGATAAGTATACCACTTTTAAGGTGTTTTGGTAGTCTCCAAAAAGGTTGCTCTTCTCCAAGGAGAACATACACAAACACAGTTAGCAAGTGCAGGATTCAAATCCCTACCTAACTACTTTATGATACTAGAGAAGTATGCATTAACACGACACACTATACACATTACTGGGAGTTCTTTTTTCCACAGGTATATTTGTAGCATGACTTGACAAAGATATACCACTTGTAAGGTGTTTTAGTAGTCTCCAAAAAGGCTGCTCCTCTCCAAGGAAATACACACAGTTGTCAAGAGCAGGATTCAAAACCCTACCTAACTACTTTATGATACTAGAGAAGCACGCATTTACATGACATGCTATACACATTGCTGTGAGTTTTCCTTTCCACAGGTATATTTGTAGGATGGAGACATCATCAGTTTTCTATTTCCGCATGTATAATTGTAGGATGGTGAAATCATCAGACTAGACAAAGTGGGTTACATTAGGTGGGCTACATAGAAGGAATTTCTAAACACTTTGGCCATGTGATCATCAAAGGAGAGTTTACTATATACCTGGATCCCCAGGGCCATAATTACTTTCTCTGTACATAATGGATTACCACCTATGTGGTAATTTGTGTGCACTTGTTTTTATCCAAAGGGAATGACTATGCATTCTTTGGCATTCTGCTTGAGGGCATTGTTTTGACACCAGGTATCTGTCTCTGTAAGATCCTTCTGGAGGATGTCTGTGTCAGTCATATAGTTGATTATGGACCACAGTTAGCAGTCATCTGCAAACCTGTTCAGCCATACTCCTCCCGTGCTTGCCTGTACCTCTGAGCAGTATCCAATGAACAGGTGGGTTCCCAGGACCAAGACCTGTGGGATGTCATTTGTGACTGGTTTAGAGTCGGACATGGCACCCCCAACTCTGAACTTGTGTGTTTGATCTGTGAGCCAGTTGCCCACCCATCCTGTGACATAGCTGTTAATGTTCAAGCTGGTAAGCTTGTCCATGATGATAGAGTGGGGAATGGTGTCGAAAGTCCTTAGTGAGGTCCAGGTGAGCTGTGTGGACTACTTTCACCTCCATCTATGTCCTTGGTAACTGTTTCAAATAAGTCAACTAGGTTTAGGAGGCAGGATCTGCCTTTAACAAAGCCAAGTTGCGTAGAGTCCAGTGTCTGGAGGTCCTCAATGTCTCTGTTTATGGGTTCCATGATAATTTGCTCCATAGCTTTGCAGACCAGGCTGAGTAGACCTATAGGGCAATGGTTTCCAGGTTCTGTTATGGCACCCCCTTTGTGGAGCTGGATGACTGTTGGTGTATGCCATTCTTTGGGTACATAGCCTGTGGTAAGGTTGAGTCTGGACAGTGAATGTAGGTGAGGGTGTAGTTCCTTTTGGGGCTGGTGTAAGACGCAGCCTGGAACACCATCTATTCCCATTGATGCTGTGTTCCTAGCTTTGGAGAGGGCTGTCTTTACCTGCATGTCCATGAAGTCTAGGGCTCTGCATTCTTCTAGGATGGACACAGGCCGTTTTGGGGGTGATGGGGGGAGTTTGCACTGAACCTGTCCCCCAGGATGTGGGCAATGTAAGTTGGTTCAGTGTATTTCTTGCCATTTTTCAGTAGCTGATAGCATATTTGGAAGTTGCCACCTAAATGTTTAGTATAGCTAACAAAGGCTTTGTGATTGTTATTCTTACATTCCTTGGCAAATTGTCTTTAGAAACTGGCCTTGGATTATTTTATGAGCGATCATTGTGTCTTCCTAATAATGATCAGTGATGCCTTTCCTTTTGTGAAGTTTGCTCTATCATGTGTTTGTTTCCTCCTTCTGTTGTATAGCTTATTTATGGGTGATGACCACCAGATTGGTTTCTTATTTTTGGAGGAGAGCATCTTAGTTTTATTTGGGATGTTTCGATCCATGCATCCCTGTAGATGCTCATAGAATGCACTTGTAAATGATTTGGAAGATTGTATAGCATTATCCTATAGCAAGGGGGCTTTGGAACTTTCCACTTTGGTCTTGTGAAGTGTACAGTTTGCTTTTGAAAATGTCTTCACAGTGGTTTCCTTGACTGGGGGGGGGGGGGATGTGGATGTCCAGTGTGATTACTTTATGATCTGATATTACCAGCGAGGGGTTTATCTCTGTCGTGGAACACTGGTACCCCATGTTGGTGATGATCAGGTCCAGTATGTTGTCACCTCTGGTGGGCACGGTGACCATCTGTTCCAGGGCGTTTGAGTTTTTAAACTCTAGGAAACATTGGATAAAGGACGTTGTACACAAGTAATTCTCCCAGTCGATGTTTGGGTAGTTGTAATCTCCTCATATAATGGTGTTTGATAGGACCTTTATATTTTCCACTGTTCTCAGGAATACTGAGTGAGGTTCCTGAGACAAGGTAGGTGATCTGTAGCAGGCTACAATCTGATAAGCAGCTTTGGCCAATGTTAGTTGCACTTGCATGGTCTCCAAGGCCTCATGCTGTGCCACTAACCTGAAGGTGTGGGTATCCATAAGGTAAATGGATACACCCCTTCCTTTTGTATTTCACTCGTGGTTTTGGGGCTGAAGATCGAGGAATTGTGAGTGTTTTATGTGGAGCATGTCCAACAGCTCTGTGTTTGATATAGCTTTGTATGTTAGGCAGAGATCACCTCTGAGTAGGCGATATGCGAGAGAGTACAGCTGGAGCATTTTGCGATGGTCTGTGTATGGCATGTATTTCAGGCTGCTAATGCTCTTTGTGAGGTATTGCTGCTGGTTTTCCAGTTGTTGTAGATGTCTTGTGAGGTACATAGCAAAAGGGGCATTGTACTCTATTATGGATCTAGTGATTGATGAGTAGAGGGGAACAATGTCCTCTTCTATTCTGCATGAGACACCTTTTGTGATGAGGTGTGCCACATAGAAGGATTTTCTGCCTACTGTGGGGATGTGATTATCACAGGTGTGTCCACAGTGCACCTGTGACCCAAGGTCTCTTATCACACTTTCAGTGTTAAGTATACTACCGCCTATGTTGTAGTTCATGGCTACAGAGTTTTTACCAAAGGGGATGACAATGCACATTTTGGCATTGAGCTTGAGCCCATGGCTTTTACACCAGCCATCTGTCTCAGTGAAGCCCTTTTGTAGGATGTCCACATCTTTAGTATTTACAATTATGGCTCCTAGTTTGCAGTCATCTGGACACTTCATTAGCCACAGACCTTCCATGTTAAAGTTTACTTCAGGGAAGTAGATACAAAACAGGACAGGACCCAGGGCTGGACCCTGTGGTACTGCACCTGTCAGTGGTCCAAAGTCATACTTGGAGTCTGCTACTTTCACAGTGTGTGTTCTGTCAGTAAGCCAGTTGGCAGCCCATTTTGTGACATAGCAATTTATACCTAGTTTAGTGGGTTTATCTATAAATCCAGAGTGTGGGATGGTGTTGAAAGCCGTGGCAAGATCTACATAGGCTGTGTGAACCACCTTACCCTTGTCTACGGTTTTGGTGACTGCTTCAATGCCATCTATCAGGTTTAGGAGACATGACCTGCATTTTACAAACCCAACATGGTTGTGGTCCAGAGTTTGGAGGTTACCAATGTCTTTTTTTATAAGTTGTATGATGATACATTCCATGGCCTTGAAGAGCAGGCTTATCAGTCTAATGGGGCACTAGCTCCTGGGGTCCGTGGTGTCTCCACCCTTGTGTAGTCGGATAACCATCGCTGTGCACCATTCAGCAAGCACAAAGGCTGAGGTGAGGCTATGAGTGAACATGGTACATCAGTGTGGTGCCTGTTCATTCTGTAGTTTGTGTAGAACACAGCCTGGGAAGTTATCTGGTCCCATGGATGCTGTGATACTGGTTTTGGAGAATGTTTTTTACCTGTGCAGCCATGATGACAGCAACTTAGCAGTCTTCCATTATAGAGATGTGGTCTTTCATGGGTGAGGGGGGGTAAAGTTAACACTGATCCTATCTGCCAGGATGTTGGCAATATCAGTTGGGTCTGTATATTAAGTGCCATTGAGCTGTAACTCAGAGCAGAGTGTTGCCATGACATGGACATATCTTTTGGGCAGAGATCTCCTGAGTAGACAGTATGCAACAGAGTACAGATTTAGTTAAATTCAGTCTTGTTGCATGGTGCAATTGTTTGAGTCCAGTAATCCTGTTGTTGAGGTACCTCATTGGTCTTTCCAGCTGCTGAAGGTGCCTAGTCATATTCATCGCAGGTGTGTTGTGGTACTCTCTGATGGGTCTGATGACTGATGAGTAGAGGGAACCTCGTTTGACCTACATGCAAAGACACTGGCAGTTTGTAGGAATACATAACATGACTTTCTGACCACTTTGTGAATGTGTTTCTGGAAGTAGAGATGACTATCCACATTTGTCCATAGCTCCCTTATTATCACCTCCATATTTAGGGTGTTGGCACCTATGTGGTATTTGTATGACTGTAGCTCGAGGACATAATTTTGACACCACATCTGTCTGACTGAGACCCTTTTTAAGGATGTCTCTGTTGTCCCAAACATCGATTAAGACAACTTTTTGGCAGTCATCCACAAACGTTGCTAAACATAGCCCTCGTGTGTTTGACTGTATTTCTGAAAAGTATACACCAGACAGGAGGGGTCCCAGGACTGAGCTATGGGGGACAGCAGTTGTTACCAGCTTGTACAGGAGACCACAATTCTTACCTTGTGTGATCTATCTGTGCACCAGTTGGCAATCCATCAGATGACAGACATATGTATGCACAAATTGTTGATTTTGTGGGTATGATATGTGTCTGGGATGTTGGCAAAGGGCTTTTCCAGGTCTATGTGGGACGTGTGTAGCTTATTTCATTGATGTATGTCCTGGGTGACTGCCTTGTAAACAGTCTAGCAGGTTTGAGAACCATGATCTGCCCATGACCAAACTGAAATTGGTAGGGTTGGGTGTTTGTAGGCTCCCAATAGCTCTGTTTATCAGTTCCATCATGATGGACTCCATGGCCTTGCAGATCAGGCTTAATAGGCTTATAAGACAATAGTTCCCATGGTCTGTTGTGCAGGAACACCTGTGGAGTGTGTCAAATGTTGCTGTAACACATTCAACAGTTTCATATCCTGTACAGAGGGTGAGGCTCAACAGACTGTTCAGGTGCAGGGTCTGTTTGTTCTGGAGTTCACTTATGACACAGCTAGGGAAAGAATGTAATCCCATAGATGCCGTGTTTTCAGGTTTGGAAGGAGCTGTTTACCCATTCTATATGTAATATCTGTGCTTCCACAATCTCCAGGTATGATGATAGGGCCTTTTGTCTGTGAGAGGGGGGTATGTATGTATGGTCCTGTCTGACAGGATGTTGGCAATGTCAGTCATTTACAGTTTACACTCACTCAGGACATATATGAGTGTACATTGCTATTTATGACATAGCGCAAAGAAGCGTCATGGTTCTCTATGGACTCCTTCACAGATTATTTTGCCAGAACATGGATTGGATAATATTTGGAGTGCACATTGTTTATTGATGATACTGATTGCAGGTATACTGATCTTCTTTGCTTTTTCACTTTCTGTGAACAACTTAGGTACTTGTGGTACATAGTTTGATTATGACAGGGTTCCAATATATTATGTGTCTTTTTTCATATAACTGTGTGCACAAGGCAGGATTGGTGAATAGTGACAGGTTCCTGGGGTGAAGCATGCAACTGCCAGGTATGTGTGGCCCACTGCTGTATTCAGACATGGCCTAAGTGTGTGAGCATGCCCAGTATGACCTTTCAGTATGTTGTTGCCTGACATTTGCTTTGTTTATTTAAGTGTGTGAGCATGCCCAGTATGACCTTTCAGTGTGTTGCTGAATTAAATCCAAATTTGTTGAAGTGTGTGAGCACTCCCAGTATAGACATTTATACTATATGTGTGTGGAAAATCAAGTTGTATTTTTAGTGCAGGACTCACGTTTGTGTCATAACTCAACAGGGATCATGCTATGCCTGCAGGTCTTCCATAAGACACTTTGCATAGACTTATCAACATTTCTACATACAGGGGGGACAGCTATTCTTTGTACATTTCTACCCTGGGGCACACCTGATTGTTACTGTGGGTGTACATAGGATGAGGGGTTCACCTGACACTTGTACACATTTGCTAGGCCTGCACTGCTATGTATGGTACACCATTTCAGTCTGTACTGTTGTCTATCGTACTGGCTTGAGGCATACTACTGTACTACAGATCTTAACGTCCAATGTCACATATATTAGATTGCGACTTCATAGCCTACCGAAGACACATTACACTGCCTGGCCTGCTGTTCTCTGTCTGCATAGGCCTGTAGGGGAGATAACCCATATGCCTCTTTAGGGACATGATACAGCATTTCTTTGTGTTTGCATTACTGTACAATTGTCCTGCTGTGTCTGTGCCACTGAAATGCTATCATGGCTTAGTGGTTCAGTACTGTGACTATAGTGCACAGTATCCTGGGTTCAAGCTCTGTCACTGCTTTTTATTTTCATGCTAGGCAGACCAGACTGCTTAAGGAACAGTAAAGCAGATATAAGCATGTTTAGCTGACTTTGCTCAACTTTGCCCGACTTTGCCCAACATTGCTCAATGTTGCTCGACGTTGGGCTAGTTAGCACGGGCAATTTTGTTTACATATACTAAATACTGGTAAAAGCTGCTTAGCACTGCTTTATATTGCTTAAAACATGTCAATCATGCCTCAGGTGGTGCTGCAGGGCTGCCAATGTCGGATGCACATACTACACTCCCTATACATGTTTGAAAACAGGTAGTGTCAAGTTAGGCATCCCTTTTATTTTATGTACGAGTCAGAGAGAGGTATTATTTCCAGAGTTCCTACTGAGCCAGTGTATGTGCTATGCGTTACCTCTTTGCCAAGGCTAAGGCATACTGGGCATGCCTCCTTCTGCCTACTGGGGCAGGCTCAGGTTGTTCCTCCTCCGAGTCATGCTCTGCCTGTGATGGCCTTGGCAATGGTGGGGGGCAGTTTGGCCCTGCTCCATGCTGTTCCTGCTGCAGCTGTTTTCACAGAATCATATTGTGTAGCATGGTACATACCATGACAATTTGGGTACATGTAGTTGGTGAGTACTGCAAGGCTCCACCAGATGTGTCCAGGCACCGGAACATGACTTGAGCATCCCAAATACACAATCAATTACATTTCGTGTTTGTGTGTGTGCCTCATTATGGAGTTCTTGTTCAGGTGTGTGTGCATTTCTGATGGGTGTCATCAGCCACGGCTCCAGTGCGTATCCAACATCCCCCACTAGGTGACCATCAGGGATGTCCCCATTGGCAAATGTCTGGTACAGCTGCATCATATGCCAGATATGGGAATCGTGGTAGCTTCCAGGTCAGCCAGCACACACATTCAGTATTATGCTGTGGGCATTGCACACGACCTGGCAGTTGATGGAGGGGAAGCCCTTGCAGTTGATGTAGGCCCTACCCCGCTCAACAGCTGGAGCTTTGATGTGTATGTGTGTGCAGTCAATTGCACCCACTACCTCAGGGTATTTTGCTATTTGCTGGAAGAGATGCATATTGCTGGCCAGTGCCTCACGGGAATTGGAGAAATATACATGATCATCGACATGTGCTGATATGGCATTCAGGAACTGGTGCAGTACCCTGGATGCTGATGCCTGTGAAATCCCCATCATATCACCAGTTGGTCTCTGGAAGGTACCTGTTGCTAGTATTCTTAGGCCAACACATACCTTGGTTTCCACTGGGATGGGTTCCCCTCTGTTGGTTCTGTGTGTGAGGCATGGCCTGCACAGCTCAACAGTTTGCTGCTAGAGGTCTCTGTCCACTCTATAGCACTCCACTATTTCCAGATCATGTAGCCCCTGGTAGGTTACCTTGGGTCTGTACACTCTTCTCTGTCTCCTCACTGTGGGTTGCTCAGCAGCATTCGCAATGGCAATATCCTCAGCATCTTGCAAATGCTGCAGTGTTGCAGTGTTTTTGAGAAAAACATGGAGGAATGATGTTTGCAGAGTTTTAAGTGCTGGGCTGGGCTAGTGTACTGCCTGTGTAATTGGCTGATTCTGATTTATTTCACCTGACAGCTCTGCTAGTTCTCCTTGGTTAACTTCCTACTACTTATTTTCCTTCTTTTTCCCTTTCTGTTTCCACAAGGGGCAGCGCCACGCAAATAAGCGCAAACATGCGCACACAGGCTTCCACAGGCTTACACAGACTTAGGCGGGAACATCCATGCACACAGGCTTAGACAGACTTACACAGGCTTAGACGGGTGCACACACGTGCACACAGGCTTAGACAGGTTTACAGGCACGCACACAGTGTAAGCACGTTTGCAAGAAATATCAGTGATATCCACGGCATACACCTTCTGTTTCTGAGTTTCAGCTAAGACAACTGTAGACACGCCAGTTCCAATCTTGAGTAACTCACAGCAAACACAAGCCACTCTGCTCCAATAAGCTTACAGTCTTTCATATATACCCCCTCATGATGTCACCTATCTTCTACTCTACTACTCCCCTACTCCTACACTTACACTCTAGGGGCATGGCTCATAGGTTCATAGGTTCATAGGTTCATACTAGGCTATCTGCCTGAGGGCATTTACAAGCCTAGCCCATAGTTTTGTGGCTTACGCCACCCCTTTAGTTTGGAGAACTATGCCCATTATTTTGCTGTGCCTCTGTCGAGCAGTGACACTGAGGTAACCCCCGGGGTGTATCTGCGATCTCCCATCCATTGGTCAAGATTCCTCTTGAACAAGGCCAGCGAGGTGCTCTGCCTCACATATACCGGGATTTTGTTCCACAGCATAGGGAGTCTTTGGATGATGAATCTATCCCTCCAGCATGTCCTATTAATAGCCGTGTCGAGGTTTAAGTCTCCCGCCCTTGTGGCTCTGAGGGATCTATTTTTTGAGGTGAAGCATGTTCATCAAATCTGGGTTTGACATGGCCTTGTATGTCAGGCACAGGTCACCTCTGAGCAAGCGGTAAGCGACTGAATGGAGCTGGAGTTCTTTCAGTCGGGCAGCATAAGACAGATTTTTGAGACCTTTATCCTTTTGGTGAGGAACTTTTGTGGCCTCTCCAGCTGCTGCAAGTGTCGGGTCAGATACATTCCGAATGGGGAATTGTACTCAATCATTGGTCTGATGAGTGATGAGTATAGGGAGACTATGACCTCCCTTGATCTAGATGTGAATCCCTTCATGATAAGGTGGGCAATGTAGAAGGTCTTCCTAACTACTTTAGCAATATGAGTGTCGAATGACAGGCTACTGTCAACCTGGGTCCCCTGTGCTCAGTGGATTGCCACCTATATGGTAGCTAGGAGTAACCTTGTTTTTCCCGAAGGGTATGACTATGCATTTCTTGGCATTTAACTTTAGGCCATGGCTCTGGCACCAGTTATCCGTTTCTGTGAGACCCTTCTGAAGGATATCTGTGGCAGATGTGTTTTCGACTACGGCACCCAGTTTGCAGTCATCTGCAAACTTTGTCAGCCATAACCCTCCTGTGTTTGCTTGTACTTCAGAAAAGTAGATGCCAAACAAGAGTGGGCCCAGGACTGAGCCCTGTGGGACACCACTTGTGACAGGCTTTGAGTCTGACATGGCGCCAGCAACTCTGACCCTGTGGGTTCTGTCACTCAGCCAGTTTGCAACCCATCTTGTGATGTATGGGTTTACATTTAAGCTGATGAGTTTTTCAATGATACCCAAGTGGGGTATTGTATTGAAGGCCTTCGCCAGGTCGAGGTAGGCTGTATGGACTGCCTTTCCCTCATCAATGGCCTTGGTGACTGTTTCGAAAAAGTCAACCAAGTTTAAAAGGCATGATCTGCCTTTGACAAAGCCAAACTGGGTTGGATCCAAAGTCTGCAAATTCCCTATGTCTTTATTTATGAGATCCATTATGATCCTCTCCATGGCTTTGCAGATAAGGCTTGTCAAGCTAATGGGCCGGTAATTTCCAGGGTCGGTGGAGGCACCGCCTTTGTGAAGTGGGACCACAGTCGCTGTGCACCACTCCTGAGTGCGTATCCAGAGGTGAGACTAAGATTAAACAGCTGTCCTAACTGTGGGTTTAATTCCTCATTGAGTTCGTGGAGCACACAGCCGGGGACACCATCAGGTCCCATGGATGCTGTGTTGCTTGCCTTGGAGAGAGCAGTTCTCACCTGGGCGTTTGAGATGTTTGGGGGGGCTACAATCGTTTGGTATAGATATCTCTCCTTTTGGGGGGGGGGAAGTTTGCACTGAACTTGTCAGCCAGTATGTTGGCAATGTCTGTAGGATCAGTAATCTTCACATCATTTTGAACTAATTCTGAGCATATCTGGGAGTTTCCTCCCAGGTTTCTAACATAGCTAAAGAAGGCCTTATGATTGTCTTTTGAGTCCTTAGCTATTTTTCTCTCAAAATTTGCTTTGGATGATTTTATGAGAGCTCTTAGTTTTTTACTTATAGTGATCAAAGGTGTCTTACCTTTTAAGGATTTTGCTCTATCTTTTAGTAGCTTCCTCCTTTTGTTGTAGAGTTTGTTTATGGCTGGGGTCCACCAGACTGGACGCTTGCCTTTGGTACAAAGAGTCTTTGTTTTGCTTGGGATTGCCTGATCCATGCAGTCCTGCAGGTGCTGGTAGAAGGCATTTGTAAGTGATTCAGCGGCTTGAGTACTGTTTACCGCCGGCTCGGGGTCCTTAAAGGAGTCCACACTAGTCTTTAGAAGTATGAAGTCGGCTTTCGAGAAGTTCTTTACTGTGGTCTTTTTTATTTCAGGTGGGGGTGGGATGAGGACCTCCAGCAAGATTAGTTTGTGATCTGATCTCACCAGTGAAGGGTATACTTCCGGTGTTGAACATTGTGCTCCCATGTTCGTGATGATGAGATCAAGTATGTTTTCTCCTCTTGTGGGGATGGTGACTAGTTGTTCCATGGCATTTGAGTTTATGAATTCCAGGAACTTTTGGGCTAGAGTGTTTGGGCTTGAGTAGTGTTCCCAGTCTATATTAGGGTAATTGAAGTCACCTAGTATGATGGTGTTCGGAGATACATTTATCCCCTCCAGTGTTTTCAGGAAAGCCATGGGAGGTTCCTGAGTTTGCGAGAGTGGCCTGTAACATGCTACAAATTGCAGAGCAGTCTTGCCTATGGTTAATTGCACCTGGATGGTCTCCGATGCATCGTGCGTTGCCACCAATCTTGAGGTGTGGGTGTCCTTGATGAATATGGATACCCCCCTCCTTTCTTGGTATTGTCCGGATTTTGGGGCCGGAATGCATGATATGAGGTAAAACCTGATAGTGCTGGGGTGCTCTCAGGAGCCTTGAACCAGGTTTCTGTCACAGCACAGACATCGATGTTCTCCATACTGAGAATGGCCTCGAGTGCGTGCATTTTGAGATTGAGACTTCTGGCATTGAGCAGCATTACCCTTAGTTTTTTTCCTTTATTGTGTTCTAGGGTGGTAGGTTTAGAATTTGAGCCTTGCCTAAAAAAGGCACTATGGGGTGGCAAGAGCCTTTGCCAATATCCGGAATCCCAGGGGTGACAGGTGCAAGCCGTCCCTTGTGAAGCAGCGTGGCTTGTCCAGCATGTCATCCCAGGCAGACAGACATTGGATCCCCTTTGAATGACACCAGAGTTTAAGCCAATTGTTAAAGCTGATCATCTTATCTCTGTATTGTGGCATCATTCTTGGTGAAGGTAGGATACTGCTCAAGGTCAGGGTCATACCTGCCTGGGCTACATAATCAGAGAGCTCCTCAATGTCTCTTTTCATGTAGTCCAGGAGTGCGTCTCAGGTCGTTTACCCCAGCGTGGACAATGACTGAGTCATACTTGTACCTGCTGTTGAGAGACCTGAGTGCTTGCGTTATGTGGCAGATTCTAGTGCCCGACAGGCAGCTTACTGTGACCTTCTCCTTACTCAGTCTGGTGAGCGGGATGTCGGTGTGTCTGACTATGGAGTCACCAATGACTAGTGTGTCTGGCATTGTATTTGGCCTTAAGGGCTGTGACTGTTTGACACTCTCACTGTGAGGTCTATGTGTTGCAGGTGTTGTGTTCTGAGGTGGTACTTGTTTGGGTGTCTGCTTTGGTGGCCTCTGCTGTTTTGGTAGATTTTTGATCAGAGCCTCCGAGTATGTCTTTGTGTGTTTATGTGTATGATTTGAGGTTGTGATTGTACTATGTGAGACTGGGTCTATAGTGTGTGTGGTAACCTTCTCCTCCTGTCTGGTCTTGCCAGTCCTATGTTGAGAGAGCTCAGCCTCCAGTTTGGCTGTATAGTTGCATCTCTCACATGTATTTGTGTTTTGTGGGAGGAGGAGAGGGTTGTCTGTGTACATGAGGCAATTGTAACATTGCCTCAATATTCCCAGGTTCACCAGCTGAGCAGGAGAGGACACTAGCAACTGATCCCTCGACATGCTAGAAGGAATAGACAAAAAAAGTTAAAAAGAGATTCCGGGGGATGTGGGTGACCGAGAAATGGGGTTTGCCTTTTTGGGGTACTATCTATAACAAGAGTGCTGTATCAAGGTGATAAGTACTGCAGGAGCAAGTGCTTGGCTTTACAGATAGAGAATAGTCTACTTGGAGTCAAGTAGAGATGATCTTTTTAGTTATAGGATACGCTGATTAGATCAGTAGTATAGTTCGAGGAAGGTAGTTTTAAGGGAAAATTTGAAGAGTGGACTTTAGGTAGCCCGAATAGTTTAAACCTGATTAACCGCCACTGCCCTAGTGTGCAATGGTGGCAACTCCGTGCTAAATCACGCTAAAGCGCGCTTTATAGCAGGGGGCTGGAAAAGACAGGAAATGACCCAAAATGGCCAATAAACTACAAGTTACTGCCTTAAACCACCAGGGAAAATTGGGATTCACTATCCTTATCCTCATTTGCAAAAGGTAATAGCAATGGCAGCCCCTAACATTTTTATGTCTCAGTTTAAGCTTTTTAAGTTTTCACTTCTCTTTGTTTACTGCAGTGTTGCAGTGTTTTTGAGAAAAACATGGAGGAATGTTGTTTGCAGAGTTTTAAGTGCTGGGCTGGGCTGGGCTAGTGTACTGCCTGTGTAATTGGCTGATTCTGATTTATTTCACCTGGCAGCTCTGCTAGTTCTCCTTGGTTAACTTCCTACTACTTCTTTTCCTTCCTTTTCCCTTTCTGTTTCCACAAGGGGCAGCGCCCCGCAAATAAGCGCAAACATGCACACACAGGCTTAGGCAGGAACATCCGCGCACACAGGCTTAGACAGACTTACACAGGCTTAGACAGGTGCACACACATGCACACAGGCTTAGACAGGTTTACAAGCGCGCACACAGTGTAATCACGTTTGCAAGAAATTTCAGTGATATCCACGGCGTACACCTTCTGTTTCTGAGTTTCAGCTAAGACAGCTGTAGACACACCAGTTCCAATCCTGAGTAACTCACAGCAAACACAAGCCACTCTGCTCCAATAAGCTTACAGTCTTTCATATATACCCCCTCATGATGTCACCTATCTTCTACTCTATCACTCCCTTACTCCTACACTTACACTCTAGGGACATGGCTCATACACCATGAGAAAATTGGGATTCACTATCCTTATCCTCATTTGCAAAAGGTTTGCCTACTAATGCTTGGTTACATCTCTCAAACTGAGCTTCCCCCCCTTAGCAACCACTACTCAGTAGCCATGTTGCCTTCAGCCTGCCATTCACCTGCATGGCAGAATAATATTTTTAATAAAAATGCCTATTTTTGGCTTTTTTTTCTGGTTTTTAAAGCACTGCACATTTGCGTGGCTCTGCGCTACGCTTAAACATCGGAGATCGGAGGGAAAAATAAATTTGATTTTTATTAATTTTCAACAGATAAATATGCCAATGACCTTATATTTAGCCATTGGCATGCTTCCTCAACTGGATGCAACCTTTATTTGGAGGTGTCTTAGCTCCGTTTTGCTATTTGCAGAACCGAATTCTGTTACCAACGGAGTACATTTCTGCAAATAACTCTACTCTTCCACGGAGAAGTTAGTGTTTCCTGGATTTCAAATTTACCTCATTTGCATAGCTTTCAGCAGCAAATGAGATAATTTGCATATCATAACGCTGTCCGTGCAAGAGTAGTTTTAGCAGCTCTCATGCACGCCCCTGACGGCTATTGCTGAATCGCTCGGTAGACATATTGCCTGTCTGGAGTCTTACACCACTCTTAGACTCCATGCAAGCCTTCGTGAATCCAGAACAATGTGTTTATCTTATATTTTAAATAAGCTATGTTATGTAAATGTTCTTATTTATAAATACATATATATATATATATATATATATATATATATATATATATATATATATATATATATACAAAATTAAAGAAAAAAAATAAAGGAAAAAATGTTGGTTCTATCCCATTAATAGCAACATAATATAATAGTATTACTTTTGTTGTAAAGTGAAATAGTAAACTGACAAGTTCATAAGTCTTGTTTTTTACTTTTCAACTCATATATACAGCTTTGAGTGCTATGGATAAATAGTTGTTTCATACAGTCATACCCAAGTTTAAAATATTTAATAGCTAAATAATGGAGGTACTGGAGAAAAGAAAAGGAAAAAAATAATAATCTACTCCAGTTTTAAACTATACAAGATCTGCTCTTGCAATCAATAACTCCCAGTAATTAAATGTAAGTGCCTTTATCCTACTAAATGCTTGTTAGTTACTAATACATAGGATTACGTTTTAGAGATCATCACATCTGGCAGTGAATCTTGTTTCAAACAATGCATCTCCCTGATTACAATTGAGTCTAATTAGATAGCATTTTATGCTTTTGTTGCCCATGATTGATAGATTGGGCTTTGCTCTATGTGAGATGCAGCAGGCGAGTGCATCATGATCTCTGTACATCCGTTTTTGTTCTTCTTTGATTATCTAGAGTGCTATAATAGTAATGGGTTTGGCTTAAAGTTTTGGCTTGAAACACGATTACCCATTTGAGAGGTAAGCTTTCCACATTTGATCTAATAAGTAAGAGATTAGAGAGTATGGCTGGTGTTGGTAAGAGGAGAAGGAACTTGAAAGATAGGTGCCTGTATCTAGGTCTGAGACGCTGGTTAGGGCAGAGATGCTATTGCACACTGTGAAGATTTATGCTCCTAATATTCCCCTTGATAGCTGGAAGTTAAAGAAATGAGCATCCTTTGTATATAGTGCTGAATAAATGAACAAGTTATGATGGGGCATTTGGCTGGGTTTGTTTCATTTCATGATATGTGAATGGGATGGACTGTTTCTGTAGAGGGGATGTGAGGTTTGTTGGACAGTGATTGTGGTTCTTGGGTTCAGTGTCTATAGGTAGGGTTGCTTGATGGGGAGACTCTCACAAGAAGGGGTTGAAGTGAAGGAATATGTGTATCTAGCTGAGCGGGAAATCATATATATCAAACATAAAGTGGTGAAGCTTTTTTCAACACTCAAGACAGCATATTTGTCAGTCTGTCCTCCACTCGTATGTCACAGAGCTCAGAATACAAAAGTAATGCCAATAGAAGGTACTGACTCCCTGATTGGTTGTTAAAGGTACAGAGGGCTTCTCCTCTAGTGAAAGCGATTTAGAAGTATTTAGTGATGCTGCTGGTGTTTTGTTTAAAAGAGATGACATTATGTATAATAGGACATGCAATAGTTTTATACTTTCTTTACACTACTCAGTAAACAGTTATTAACTTTTCCTCTTAGATTAGAGATAGATTTATGTCTAATGGTAATCTCCATAAAATAAGTAAAAAGTGGAAGATTCATAAAATGTGAAAAATAACAGGATATGCACAGACTCATGCTTCTGGGAGAAAACAAGTAATATACAGGAGTGCAAAAATGACTTTTAGATAACCTGTGATGTATCTTCTTTTAATGCATTAATCAGGAAATTTGTTTATAAGTTAAAATATGTTTAAAGTTTTGTCAGATTATTTTTCTGTATCACAGACAACGATTCAAGCTTAATATATGGCAAAAGGTGCAAATAGATAAGACATGGGCTCACCTTAATAAAATGCATCTGTGAAGTTGAAACAGTGCTGCTTAAACTTTCAGTTTCAAGAAACAATATAACAAATAGAGCCCTAGTTTATGTATGATCACACTAACATCACTGACAACTGTACCTAACTCTCTCATAGTGTTATACTCTAACAGGCACTAATGAAAGCTGATATTGATACGAAAGGCTCATGTAAATAATAATGCTATTCACTATATCTGTTAAAACTGCACAAAATTGCTAATAACAACCAATTCAACAATCAATCACTTAGTTAAATAGAGTCCTTATAAAGACAGAAATACACTAATGTCATGTGTATAATACATGGAGTTGTCCTAACAACTTTTGATACCATCTATCTTTTGGATATTGTTTACACATGTTTATGTATAAACACTTAGTTCTTTTTACTTTTATTCTGGGTAATTGCATTTGATTATAATTAAACAAAAGAAAAGGGAACATAAATATTCTATAGATTTGTTAAAGAGGCTACATTAATCTAGAAACTTCTTTAGACAACTTGGACCATGTGTTTCATTATTTTAGTTAATTATACACTATTCACATAACAGGACTACTTAGCATATAGCCTGAATGGATAATATGCATAAAGTCAGACTAGTAACCAAACTTATACTTGCTTACATTCTTATATCTGGAAACTTAAATTCATAAAATACTTGTTTGTTTCTTGTATTCTTTGAATGGTCACCTTCACACCAGTAATGCATTGATGACAATTGTAGGTTGTTGATTTACTTAATTTAATTTATAAGAGAAATTAAAGTCTAAATGGATGAAAAGTAAACATTACTGGTTACTTAATTATACATTTTTCTCCTTTAATATTTATTGCTTTGCGGGCTTGAAATGAGTAAGAAAGTGGTTAGGAAGGTTAGTCTAACAGATTTATTTTTATCTGTTAGGCTAGGAATGTTCTTCATTCCATGGTTAGTGTGGGTTAAGATTTATACATATGCAAGTTTTGTTAATAGGCTTTTATTCTTTTTTTTCTCTAGTTTTAAAATGCCTGACAAAAAATGTTTATTATTAAACCTCATGAAAAAAACAATGTTGATTAAAATAATCAGGAAATATTTAATTAACATAGAGGTACCTATACAGGAAGAGTTTTACGTAGCTAAGATTTTATTAATACATAGTTGTTTTTTTTAACTAAAAAAAATCCTGATGTGGAACTGACTTTGGTGTCTTTAAATACTAATGGCTTAAACAACCCAAACAAAATATCCAACTTATTGAGATACCTAAAACTAAATAAAGCTCAAATAGTCTTTCTTCAAGAATCCCATTTTAAAATAAATGATACATTTAAGTGAGACCCTAATAATTACAGAATACTAGCTCAATCCTCTTATAAATCAAAGACTAGAGGAGTAACAATACTATGGAAAAAGACCTAATTGAATCCAGAAGTTATCTATAAATATGTGGATAGGGATAGACTCATAACTATAGTTATATTAAAATTCAACAACAGAATATGGACTTTAGTGAATTTATATTGGTTCCCTGGTATGGGGTTAGGGTTAGATCTGAAGCACTGAGACCTCATTACAATTACCTCTAAAGACAATATAATAGTAGGAGGTGACCTGAATTGTATTAATTGTAATTGTCACGGAAACCACAAATAAGAAATCCCCCGGCTATCATCCACAGCTAAACTATTAAAAAATGGATAGAGACATTTAAACTAAGAGATGTTTATGATGCTATAGGATCTAATTAATTATTTTTCTCACATCAAGACTATAGACATGGAACCCAAGCCAGAATTGATAAAATATATGTCTCAGAAGATTTATATACTAAAATTTTAAATTTTTCGATACAGCCATGTCCATTTTCAGACCATAACTTCCTGGTATTGGAAATTCACACACAGTTTAAATTGTTAGTTAGTACTTCAAGGATTCCTTCAAACATTACAAAAATCAAATAATTTAAACCTTGGTTAACTTCTGAACTTCAGTTTTTCCTAGAGATTAATTTCAAACCAGAAACAAATATACTTATGGCATGGGATTCATTAAAAGCTTATATATATGGTAAAACCATCAGCTGGTACAAAAATAAAATTAAAGAATGGGAATCAGAATTACAGGAATTACAAAATCAACTTGTATTACTTAAATCCAATAAGAATTTATGTGAGTCAGAAAACAAAAAGAAAATAGAAAAAACCAATAAAAATATAATGAAATATTATTCCATAAAACTAACTTAGCCACAGAAAGTTTAAAAATAAACTCTTATGCTACTTCTCCAAAACATTTATATCCTATATCTATGAAAGTTAAAATGCAATCAAAAACTAATAGTATTGGCAGGATATTACATGAAGGAAGAAGGAAGATTGTCTCAGACATAGGTGACATTTTAGATGCTTTTAAATATCATTATGCAGAACACCATAAAAGTGAAATAAGTATAAATGAAATTTACAACCTAGATGATATAACCTCCAACATTAAAAACATCTCTGAAGAGCTAAGGCTGGAGTTGCAAAAACAATAAATTAGAAAGAAATTTTTGACAGGATTAAAGAAAGTAAATCTAACAAGGCACCAGGGATAGATGGCTTAATTATAGAAATTCATAAATTATTTCTCAATTCTATAACTTCTTTTCTACATAAAACCTTTCTTGAAGTCCAATCATTCGCAATAAGTCCCCCTTCATGGAGATATTCTTTAATTACCCATATCTTAAAAGAAAATAAAGACCCTAAATATTGCAATTCTTATAGACCAATATCTTTGCTTAATAATGATTATAAAATCTTTATGTCAGTTATAGTTAATAGAACGAAAGTCCCATTGTCCAATATAATTAATAAAGATCAAATGGGTTTTATATATAATAGACAAACACAGGACAATATCAAAAGGATATTAACATTAATTGATTATTTAAATAGAGAAAATTAAGAAGCATTGATAGTTGGTTTAGCTATAGAAAAGGCCTTTGATTCTTTAAACTGGGATTATCTAGTTAAAATTTTGAATATAATTTATTTTCATCTCTCTTTTATCACATTTATAAGAAAGTTTATGAGAATAACTTAGCATTTGTTAAAATAGGCCTTTTTACCTCTGAAGCCATACAGATCACTAGAGGCACTAGACAAGGATGCCCTATGTTGCCTTTTGTGTTTGCATTCGCTATAGAAATTCTTGCAATTCTAATACGTAGCAATTCATAAATAAGAGGGGTAGATGTATATGATGAATATAGTTCCAAAATAATGTTATTTGCTGATGATGTGCTTCTGACTTTACCTAACTCTAAAGACGCATTGGATGAAGTAGATTTACTCATAGGAAACTTTCAAAAACTCTCATGTATCTACTTGAATAAATTAAAATCAAAGTTCCTCTTGTTAAATAAAAAACAGGAGGTACAAGTATCTGTAAATCATATTATTGGTAAGCAAGTTCCAACCTTGGACTATTTGGGGATTATATTATAGGTTCATAGGTTCATACTAGGCTATCTGCCCGAGGGCATTTACAAGCCTAGCCCATAGTTTTGTGGCTTACGCCACCTTTAGTTGGAGAAACTATGCCCATTATTTTGCTGTGCCTCTGTCGAGCAGTGACACTGAGGTAACCCCTGGGGTGTATCTGCGATCTCCCATCCATTGGTCAAGATTCCTCTTGAACAAGGCCAGTGAGGTGCTCTGCCTCACATATAGCGGGATTTTGTTCCACAGCATAGGGAGTCTTTGGGTGATGAATCTATCCCTCCAGCACGTCCTATTAATAACCGTGTCGAGGTTTAAGTCTCCCGCCCTTGTGGCTCTGAAGGATCTAGATTTTTTGAGATGTAGCATGTTCATCAAATCTGGGTTTGACATGGCCTTGTATGTCAGGCACAGGTCACCTCTGAGCAAGCGGTAAGCAACTGAATATAGCTGGAGTTCTTTCAGTCGGGCAGCATAAGACAGATTTTTGAGACCCTTTATCCTTTTGGTGAGGAACTTTTGTGGCCTCTCCAGCTGCTGCAAGTGTCGGGTCAGATACATTCCGAATGGGGCATTGTACTCAATCATTGGTCTGATGAGTGATGAGTATAGGGAGACTATGACCTCCCTTGATCTAGATGTGAACCCCTTCATGATAAGGTGGGCAATGTAGAAGGTCTTCCTAACTACTTTAGCAATATGAGTGTCGAATGAAAGGCTACTGTCAACCTGGGTCCCCAGGTCCCTGATAACTTCCTCTGTGATCAGTGGATTGCCACCTATATGGTAGCTAGGGGTAACCTTGTTTTTCCCGAAGGGTATGACTATGCATTTCTAGGCATTTAACTTTAGGCCATGGCTCTGGCACCAGTTATCCATTTCTGTGAGACCCTTCTGAAGGATATCTGTGTCAGATGTGTTTTCGACTACGGCGCCCAGTTTGCAGTCATCTGAAAACTTTGTCAGCCATAACCCTCCTGTGTTTGCTTGCACTTCAGAAAAGTAGATGCCAAACAAGAGTGGGCCCAGGACTGAGCCCTGTTGGACACCACTTGTGACAGGCTTTGAGTCTGACATGGCGCCAGCAACTCTGACCCTGTGGGTTCTGTCACTCAGCCAGTTTGCAACCCATCTTGTAATGTATGGGTTTACATTTAAGTTGATGAGTTTTTCAATGATACCCGAGTGGGGTATTGTATCGAAAGCCTTCGCCAGGTCTAGGTAGACTGTATGGACTGCCTTTCCCTCGTCAATGGGCTTGGTGACTGTTTCGAAAAAGTCAACCAAGTTTAAAAGGCATGATCTGCCTTTGACAAAGCCAAACTGGGTTGGATCCAAAGTCTGCAAATTCCCTATGTCTTTATTTATGAGATCCATTATGATCCTCTCCATAGCTTTGCAGATAAGGCTTGGCAAGCTAATGGGACGGTAATTTCCAGGGTCGGTGGAGGCACCGTCTTTGTGAAGTGGGACCACAGTCGCTGTGCGCCACTCCCTGGGTACGTATCCGGAGGTGAGACTAAGATTAAACAGCTGTCCTAACTGTGGGTTTAATTCCTCGTTGAGTTCGTGGAGCACACAGCCGGGGACACCATCAGGTCCCATGGATGCTGTGTTCTTTGCCTTGGAGAGAGCAGTTCTCACCTGGGCGTTTGAGATGTTTGGGGGGGCTACAATCATTTGGTATAGATATCTCTCCTTTTGGGGGGGGAGTTTGCACTGAACCTGTCAGCCAGTATGTTGGCAATGTCTTTAGGATCAGTAATCTTCACATCATTTTGGACTAATTCTGAGCATATCTGGGAGTTTCCTCCTAGGTTTCTGACATAGCTAAAGAATGCCTTATGGTTGTCTTTAGAGTTCTTAGCTATTTTTCTCTCAAAATTAGCTTTGGATGATTTTATGAGAGCTCTTAGCTTTTTACTTATAGTGATCAGCGGTGTCTTACCTTTTAAGGATTTTGCTCTATCTTGTAGTAGCTTTCTCCTTTTCTTGTAGAGTTTGTTTATGGCTGGGGTCCACCAGACTGGACGCTTGCTTTTGGTACAAAGAGTCTTTGTTTTGCTTGGGATTGCCTGATCCATGCAGCCCTGCAGGTGCTGGTAGAAGGCATTTATAAGTGATTCAGTGGTTTGAGTAATGTTTACCGCCGGCTCGGGGGCCTTAAAGGAGACCACGCTAGTCTTAAGCAGTGTGAAGTCGGCTTTCGAGAAGTTCTTTACTGTGGTCTTTTTTATTTCGGGTGGGGGCGGGATAAGGACCTCCAGCGAGATTAGTTTGTGATCTGATCTCACCAGTGAGGGGTATACTTTCGGTGTTGAACATTGTGCTCCCATGTTCGTGATGATGAGATCAGGTATATTTTCTCCTCTCGTGGGGATGGTGACTAGTTGTTCCATGGCATTTGAGTTTATGAATTCCAGGAACTTTTGGGCTGGAGTGTTTGGGCTTGAGTAGTGTTCCAAGTCAATAAATAAAAATAAAAAGTCTATATTAGGGTAGTTGAAGTCACCTAATATGATGGTGTTCGGAGATACATTTATCCCCTCCAGTGTTTACAGGAAGGCCATGTGAGGTTCCTGAGTTTGCGAGGGTGGCCTGTAACATGCTACAAATTGCAGAGCAGTCTTGCCTATGGTTAATTGCACCTGGATGGTTTCCGATGCATCGTGCGTTGCCACCAATCTTGAGGTGTGGGTGTCCTTGATGAATATGGATACCCCCCCACCTTTCTTGGTATTGTCCAGATTTTGGGGCCGGAACGCATGATATGAGGTAAAACCTGATAGTGCTGGGGTGCTCTCAGGAGCCTTGAACCAGGTTTCTGTCACAGCACAGACATCGATGTTCTCCATACTGAGAAGGGCCTTGAGTGCGTGCATCTTGAGGTTAAGACTTCTGGCATTGAGCAGCATTACCCTTAGTTTTTTTTCTTTGTTGTGTTCTAGGGTGGTAGGTTTAGAATTTGAGCCTTGCCTACAAAAGGCACTATGGGGGTGGCAAGAGCCTTTGCCAAAATCCGGAATCCCAGGGGTGACAGGTGCAAGCTGTCCCTTGCAAAGCAGCGTGGCTTGTCCAGCATGTCATCCCAGGCAGACAGACATTGGATCCCCTTTGAATGACACCAAAGTTTAACCCAATTGTTAAAGCTGATCATCTTATCTCTGTATTGTGGCATCATTCTTGGTGAAGGTAGGATACTGCTCAAGGTCAGGGTCATGCCTGCTTGGGCTACATAATCAGAGAGCTCCTCTATGTCTCTTTTCATGTAGTCCAAGGAGGTACGTCTCAGGTCGTTTACACCAGCGTGGACAATGATTGAGTCGTACTTGTACGTGCTGTTGAGAGACCTGAGTCCTTGCGTTATGTGGCGGATTCTAGCGCCCGACAGGCAGCTTACTGTGACCTTTTCCTTACTCAGTCTGGTGAGCAGGACGTCAGTGTGTCTGACTATGGAGTCACCAATGACTAGTGTGTCTGTCATTGTGTTTGGCCTTAAGGGCTGTGACTGCTTGACACTCTGACTGTGTGGTCTATGTGTTGCAGGTGTTGTGTTCTGAGGTGGTAGTTGTTTGGGTGTCTGCTTTGGTGGCCTCTGCTGTTTTGGTAGATTTTTGATCAGAGCCTCCGAGTATGTCTTTGTGTGTTTATGTGTATGATTTGAGGTTGTGATGGTATTATGTGAGACTGGGTCTATAGTGTGTGTGGTTACCTTCTCCTCCTGTCTGGTCTTGCCAGTCCTATGTTGAGAGAGCTCAGCCTCCAGTTTGGCCGTATAGTTGCATCTCTCGCATGTATTTGTGTTTTGTGGGAGGAGGAGAGGGTTGTCTGTGTACATGAGGCAATTGTAACATTGCCTCAATATTCCCAGGTTCACCAGCTGAGCAGGAGAGGACATTAGCAATTGATCCCTCGACATGCTAGAAGGAATAGATGGAAACATTTTAAAAAGGTTTTGGGGGTGTGGGTGACCGAGAAATGGGGTTTGCTTTTTTTGGGGTACTATCTATAACAAGAGTGCTGTATCAAGGTGATAAGTACTGGAGGAGCAAGTGCTGGGCTATACAGATAGGGAATAGTCTACTTGAGAGTCAAGTAGAGATAATTTATAGTTATAGGATACACTAAATAGAACAGTAGTATACTTTGAGGAAGGTAGTTTTAAGGGAAAATTTGAAGAGTGGACTTTTGGTAGCCCGAATAGTTTAAACCTGATTTCCCGCCGCTGCCCTAGTGTGCAACGGTAGCAGCTCCGCACTAAATCGCGCTAAATCACGCTAATGCGCGCTAAAGCACGCTTTATAGCAGGGGGCTGGAAAAGACAGGAAATTACCCAAAATGGCCAATAAACTACAAGTTACCGGTTTAAACCACTCCTCTGAGGACAAACAGGCAGCTCAGTACTCCCCACCCTCACTGGTGAGTAAAGAAACTTCCCTTTGACCAAACAAGGAAAATGGAGAAACACAGTAACCAAGACAAAGCCCAGGGATCAGCAAAATCTGATCACTGGAACAAACTATTAGGAAAGTATGGAAAACAAGATTTTTTTTTTTGTTTTTTTTCAAGTTTTTTTTCAAATAGGCAGAAAATACAATAAATGCTATGTTTTTCGACTAATTGCTATCAAAAGCTAGTACAATTGAGTGTATTAGCCTGTTGTTTAACTTTTAAGAAAAACTTAAACAAGCAAGTGCAACAAACAATTCAAGCTATTACAAACAGTAAAAACAGGTAATAACAGAATAAAACAGGCAGAAATAGTAGTCGAAAGGCTTAAAAAGTCGAAAATGCAGAAAAAATACTTAGAATCTGGAAAGTTTGTCTTTTCTGGTCTCTGCTGCTCTAGGAACTCTGCTGGACACCACGAGGAGCTGTGCTGAGTTCTCTATAGCCAGAAAATTTATAGCAGGGGGCTGGAAAAGACAGGAAATGACCCAAAATGGCCAATAAACTACAAGTTACCGGTTTAAACCACTCCTCTGAGGACAAACAGGCAGCTCAGTACTCCCCACCCTCACTGGTGAGTAAAGAAACTTCCTTTGACCAAACAAGGAAAATGGAGAAACACAGGAACCAAGACAAAGCCCAGGGATCAGCAAAATCTGATCACTGGAACAAACTATTAGGAAAGTATGGAAAACAAGAGTATTTTTTTTTTTCAAGTTTTTTCAAATAGGCAGAAAATACAATAAATGCTGTGTTTTCGACTAATTGCTATCAAAAGCTAGTACACTTGAGTGTATTAGCCTGTTGTTTAACTTTTAAGCAAAACTTAAACAAGCAAGTGCAACAAACAATTCAAGCTATTAAAAACAGTAAAAACAGGTAATAACAGAATAAAACAGGCAGAAATAGTAGTCAAAAGGCTTAAAAAGTCGAAAATGCAGAAAAAATACTTAGAATCTGGAAAGTTTGTCTTTTCTGGTCTCTGCTGCTCTAGGAACTCTGCTGGACACCACGAGGAGCTGTGCTGAGTTCTCTAAGAATATGGTAGAGATTCTAGATACCAATTATTCAAACATTATAGAATCAATTAAAACATTAGTAAATAAATGAAACAACATTTTTATAACATTTGAAGACAGACTGCAGTTGATAAAAATGGTCTTACTACCTAAAATAATATATATAGCCCAGGTTCTTATATTATTACCAGACAAAAGATTTCTTAAAGAAATTACATCAATATTCTTAAAGTTCTTATGGTATCCAAAGAAAAATAGAGTGGCATATTCTCATCATATAAGACACTGTGAACGAGGGGGGGGGGGTTAAAATTTCCAGACGGTGAAATATATATAAGGGCTTCTACACAAATGGTGATAGATTGGGTAAATCCTAAATATTCTTCTAACTGGAAATGGTTACATTCTATAATATTAAGGAATGAAAATGATATGTCAAAAAATCTTATAGTTACAGATACAGATAATAAAATGTGGTACTATTTGAGTATAAATCTGCAATATTAATATAACAAAACCAACTAAATTAAACCCAATAAACCATATTTTTGACGCCTTTGGGACATTTGTCAATATGAATATAGATATAAAACTTTGGTTTGCATTATTAACTCCATTCAGTATTAAAAGAAATTTCCCTGATAAAGTACATAGACAGATTTTTACTTCATGGTGAAATAAGAACTTAATATGCTGGTTTCAATGTATAAAATAACAAGTCTTGGAAATACAACATTTAATCTCAGCCTGTAGATTAACACCTAACGGTTGCCTAATTTTGCAGAGTATTTTAACATATTCTAAGGATCTAGGTAGAACAGTAAACAATTCATCATTTAAGAGTACCCCTAAATTTATATCTTGATTGTTTGAAATTATCTATAACAATACTAATATAAAAAATGAGTTATCATATTTTTATAATTTATTAATTGCTTATAGGACAGCTCCTAAAGTATCCTATTGGCAATATTTAACTAAAGGTATACAGATTCCCCTATCAATAGAAGATAAGACAAATATCTTACTATCAGTTAAATTAACATCTCATTCACAATACTGGAGAGTATTCTTTTATTGGAAATATCTACATAGATCCTTCTTAACACCTGAGGAAATTTCAAAGATAAACACCTCAAGTAATAATGTATGCTGGAGATGCTAAGAATCAGCAAACACAGACTGGTCCCATATTTTTTTTAGAACATATTAGAATGAGATTGATAATTTTTTTCAAATAAAAACACCAAAAAGGAAATGATAAAATCCAAACATAGAACTATTTTAGCGCTTTCACTCACTTTATTCAAACTGAGCTTCTTCAGAAAAAATACCTCACTCACTACAATCACTTAAATACAATTATGTCACTGAATCACATGACTCAAAATTTAAATCAAATTAATTAAATAACTTTCAATACAATATCAATTAATAAAATAATTACATAGAAATGTGTCAATTATATATGCACATGTATTTTTGAGGATATGGTTAAATTTATTGTGCATATATATATATATATAACTAACTTTTGTAACCAAAAAGCATAACAACATAGCCTCATAGGTAACTACTTAAGCCTTGCTAATTGTAAAAACATTTAATATTAATAGTACCATTGAGGCGCGGTTTTTTGGTCAGGAATAAAAGATATTTACCATAAACTTTCACGACATTCAATCAAAGTCTTATAGTTACCAGTAAATAAATCAGAATTGACCTTTTCTAAAACAAAAAAAGAAAACATTTAAAAAAAAAAGACAAATAGAAGCATGAACAGCCAAAGCATTGGTAATGTCCTTCTTTCTTATGGCCAGGCAATGCTCATAAATCCTTTTGTTAAGGGTTCTGATAGTCTTACCAATATAAAAACTATCACATGAGTCACACTTGGCACAATAAACAACATTGTTAGTGTTACATGTGTCTTTGGCCCAAAAAGTCCTATCAATGTGTTTGAATTCAATACAAGAGACATTACTGATAAACCTACACTGTTTGCAGTGCCCACAAGGAAAGCTACCCAAAGTAGTGGATCTTACAATGGGGGTTGTACTTTTGTTGTTTTCTAATATAGACTTAATATTAGTGTTCTTCTTATAAGTAAAAAATGGTATATCCCCTAAAACCTTAACAAGTTCTATGTTTCCCATCGTAACTTTCCAATGATCCAAAATGATGTTTTTAATACTTGCCATCTCATTACAAATGGGAATAGGAAAAGAAAAGGAAACATTGTTAGGGTTAATATATGGGCCAGTCAAAGAGGCCTCTCCAGTTCTTGTCTTTAGTTCTCAGAATTGGACAAGCTGAAGTGTCTCTTAGCCTTAACACTTCTTTGACTTTTACTAAGCCAACTTAAATCATAACCCCCCTTTGTGCAAAAAACTGTGTAAGTTTTTGTACTTCAACACTAAATACTGCCTGTTCACTAGTCAGCCTACTAAGGTATATAAACTGAGCCTTAACAGCCCCACTTTTCATGTGGCAGGGATGTAATCTTTCTTTGTGTAAATATTGATTTACAAAAGTAGTCTTCCTAACAATTTGACATATAAAACTTTTGGAGGAAACATCAAATGTAAGGTGTACATCCAAAAAAATCTGTGGAGTCACCAAAACCTCCAACTGTGAATTTAAAGAAGTCAGTGGTATGATTTAAATGTTCAACAAAGGCTAAAACACTAACCCAATTAACACAAAAAAAGAAAACCTTTTTATGAAAAGGACAAATAGAAACATGAACAGCCAAAGCATTGGTAATGTCCTTCTTTTTTATGGCCAGGCAATGCTCATAAATCCTTTTGTTAAGGGTTCTGATAGTCTTACCAATATAAAAACTATCACATGAGTCACATTGGCACAATAAACAATATTGTTAGTGTTATATGGCAAATATCTTTGATTGCTGACCAAAAACCGGGCTTCAGTGGTACTATTATAATGATCAATTTCAACAATTAGCTAAGCTTCTGGTGTCATTCTAAGGGGATCCAGTGTCTGTCTTCCTGGGATGACATGATAGACAAGCCTCTCTGTTTCGCCAGAGATGGTTTGCGCCTGTCACCCCTAGGCTTTCGAATACTGGCCAAGGCTCTTGCCATTCCCATAGTGCCTTTTTTAGGCAAGGCTGAAAGTACAAACCAATCACCGTAACCAGCACAGGTAACCAAATACTAAGTGTAATGCTACTCAACGCCAGAAGTCTCAACCTCAAAATGCACGCACTCGAGGCACTCCTCAATATGGAGAAAATCAATGTTCGTGCAGTGATGGAAACCTGGTTCAAGGTTCCAGAGAGCACCCCAGCACTACCAGATTACAATTCATATCATACCTTCCGACCTCAGTTACCGGATCGCAGTACAAAGGGTGGAGGTGTATCCATATTCATCAAGGATACCCACATCTCCAGGTTAGTGGCGCAGCATGATGCCCTAGAGATCATTCATGTGCAACTATCAGCAGGCAAAACCACATTTCAAGTTGTAGCCTGTTTTAGATTGCCCACCATGTCCCAAGATGCTCACTCAGCATTCCTTGAAGCATTGGAAAATATAAAGGTCCTACTCAACACCATAATTTTGGATGATTTCAACTACCCTGGTATAGACTGGGTGAACTACCAAAGTTCTAACTCCTATGCCCAGCGGTTCATAGAATTTATAAATTCAAATGCCCTTGAACAACTGGTATGTTCTCCCACTAGAGGGGACAACATATTGGATTTAGTCATCACAAATATGGGTGCCACACCCGTTATCACTCCCTCTCTGGTCAGATCAGACCACAAACTGATAACCCTGGACATCCTCACCCCTCTACCTCCACAGTCAAAGAAACCATCGTAAAAAAAAACCTTTCCAAAGCAAACTTCAAACTACTTGCATCAGAAGTGGAAAGCTTCACTATTCCCTTGCAGAAGGATAATGATATCCAGGATGTGGAATCCTACACCAAGGCACTCTATATGCATCTTCAGGATTGCATGGACCGTGCTATCCCAAATAAAACCAAGACTCCTTCCTCAAGCAAGAAGAAACCAGTCTGTTGGACCCCAGCCACAAGCAAACTATACAATAAAAGGAGGAGACTTATACAAAAAAGGCCAAATCCCAAGTAGAGAAATCATCCCTGATCAGCATTAGTAAGAAATTGAGGGCTCTCATCAAGTCAACTAAAGAAAGTTGCCAAGGATGCCAAGGATAACCATAAGGCCTTCTATGGTTATGTCAATAACCTAAATGGCAATGCTCAGGTCTGTTCTGAGCTAGTACAAAATGGAACAAAATACACTGACCCCCCCCACTGACATTGCCAACATCTTGGCTGACAGGTCCAGTGCAAATCCCCCCCCCCCCCTCAACAGCTACAGGCCTATTACTATTCCAGGGGATTGTGTAACTCCAATTATTACTGATACATTGGTTAATAAGGCTCTATCTAAAGCTAAAAACACTGCCTCCATGGGACCAGATTGTGTCCCAGGCTGTGTCATAAGCAAGCTCCAAAATGAATTAACCTTGCATCTGAATACCCTGTTCAGTCTCAGCCTCTCAACAGGATATGTGCCCATAGAATTGCACACAGCAATGGTGGTTCTGCTGCACAAGGGTGGGCCCATGACCAACCCTGGAAACTACCGACCAATACGCCTGACCAGTCTGATCTGTAAGGCAATGGAGCGAATCATTATGGAACTCATAACTGGAGAGATTGGGAACCTCCAAATACTTTACCCACACAGTTTGGCTTTGTAAAGGGCAGATCATGCCTCCTGAACCTGGTGGACTTCTTTGAGACAGTTACTCAGGCTATAGATAAGGGAAAGGAGGTACAAATGGCTTACCTTGACCTTGCTAAAGCATTTGACACCATTCCCCATTCGGGTATTATTGATAAACCCACCAACCTGGGCATAAACCCTTACATCACAAGATCGATCACAAACTGACTCTCAGACAGATCCCACAAAGTAAGAGTAGTGGGATCTATGTCCGAATCCAGACCAGTAACAAGCAGTGTGCCTCAGGGCTCTGTCTGGGGCCCCTCCTGTTTGGCATATACTTCTCAGAAGTACAGGCAAGCACTGAAGGGCTGTGGCTGACCAGGTTTCCAGATGACTGCAAGTGGGTGCTATAAAGGAGTCTCCGGCCGACATGGATATCCTCCAGAAGGGTCTTAATGAGACTGATGCATGGTGTCAAAGCCATTGTCTCAAGCTAAATGCTAAAAAAATGCATAGTAATCCCCTTTGGAAAAAACAGAGTACCCGCGAACTACCACATAGGAGGTAACCCCTGAAATCTGAAGAAGTAATAAGGGCTCTACGGACCCAAGTAGATAGTCAGCTTTCCTTTGATAACCATGTTGCCAAGGTGGTTAGAAAATCCTTCTATGTGACCCATCTGATCAGGAAAGGGTTCACATCAAGATCTATGGATGTAGTGGTGCCCCTCTACTCTTCCCTCATTAGACCCATTATTGAGTGCAATGCACCAATTGGAATGTACCTGGCTAGGCATCTTCAGCAGCTGGAGAGACCACAGAGGTACCTCACTAAGAGGATTACTGGCCACAAACAGTTGCCCTATGCAGCACGATTGAAAAAAACTAAGGCTTTTCTCTGTTGCATGCCGCCTTCTCAAAGGCAATTTTGGTTTAACATACAGAGCCATGTCCAACCTAGAACTGTTGAACATGCTCCATCTTAGCAAAACCAAATCTACTCAAGCTACATGCACTAGGGATATAAACCTCAGCACAACAATGAATAGAACATGCTGTAGGGATAGATTCCCTTCGCAAAGACTTCCCTTGCTATGGAACAATAAGACAGAGCCCCTCACTATCAGTCTTCAAGAAGAACCTTGATGAGTGGATGGGTAACAGAAAGTTCACACCAGGGATCATACCAACAGCTCTATTAGATAGGGGCCAAGGGTGCTAGCTGCTAGATCAAGGGCCTTGGGAACTAACCAAAGGGGCGGTGAATACCGCACAACGTGGCTGAGCTAATATATGCCTTCTGGCAGATAGCCCAGTACCTACCTATGAATCTATGAACCTATTAATACTAAATGTTTTTTTTACAATTAGCAATGCTTAAGTAGTTAAGATTTGCACTGGGTGTGACAAGGGTGGACAGGATTAGGAATAAGTATGTTAGAGGGTCAGCCCAGGTTGGAAGGTTTGGAGACAAAGCCAGAGAGGCGAGATTACATTGGTTTGGACATGTGCTGAGGAGGGATGCTGAGTATATTGGGAAAAAGATGCTAAGGATGAAGCTACTAGGTAAAAGGAAAAGAGAAAGGCCTAAGATAAGGTTTATGGATGTGGTGAGAGAGGACATGCAGGTGGTTGGTGTGACAGAGCAGGATGCAGAGGACAGGAAGAAATGGAAACAGGTGATCCGCTGTGGCGACCCCTAATGGGAACAGCTGAAAGAAGATGATGAAGTAGTTACCTATGAGGCTATGTTATTATGGTTTTTGGTTACAAAAGTTAGTTATATATATGCACAATACATTTAACCATATTCAAAAATACAGTTATCCCAATCCACAAGGGGGGATCCACCTTGGATCCCGGAAACTACCGTCCCATCAGTCTGACAAGCCTTATCTGCAAGGCCATGGAGCGTATTATCATGGAACTTATAAACAAAGACATTGGCAACCTTCAAACACTGGACCCCACCCAGTTTGGGTTTGTGAAGGGCCGATCTTGTCTCCTGAACCTGATTGACTTCTTTGAATCAGTCTCCAGAGCCATGGACAAGGGTAAGGTGGTCCACACAGCCTAGCTAGACCTTGCCAAGGCCTTTGACACCATCCCCCACTCTGGAATCATAGATAAACTTACTAAGTTGGGCATTAATCCCTATGTCACCCAATGGGTGTCTAAATGGCTTACTGATAGAACCCACACTGTAAAAGTAGCCGACTCCAAATCCAGCTCCAGACAAGTGACAAGTGGAGTACCTCAGAGTTCAGTCCTGGGGCCGCTCTTGTTTGGCATCTACTTCTCTGAAGTACAGGTCAACACTAAGGGACTCTGGCTAACAAAGTTTGCAGATGACTGCAAACTGGGAGCCATTATTGAATCCCCAAATGATGTGGATACTCTACAAAAGGGCCTTACAGAAACAGATGCTTGGTGCCAGAGCCATGGGCTCAAGCTCAATGCCAAGAAATATATCGTTATTCCCTTTGGGAAAAAACATGTATCCATGAATTACCATATAGGTAGCAGTACACTAAACACAGAAAGTGTGATGAGAGACTTAGGGACACAGGTGGACAGTGGTCTCACCTTCGATAACCACATCGCCACAACAGTCAGGAAATCCTTCTATGTGGCACACCTCATCACGAAGGGCTTTTCATCCAGAAAATAGGAGGTCATTGTCCCACTGTACTCATCCCTCATTAGACCCATTATAGAATACAACGCCCCATTTGGTATGTACCTCTCAAGACATCTGCAACAACTGGAAAGGCCTCAGAAATATCTCACTAAAAGGATCACAGGCCTAAAGCAGATGCCCTATGCTGACCGCCTTAAAAAACTCCAGCTATACTCTGTCGCATATCGTCTACTCAGAGGTGATCTCTGCTTAACATACAAGGACATGTCAAACCCAGAGCTGTTGGACATGCTACACTTAAAGAAATCCCAGTCCCTCAGAGCTACACGCTCCAGGGATCTAAACCTTGTCATCACAATAAACAAAACATGCTGGAGGGATAGGTTCCTGACCCAGAGACTCCCCAAACTCTGGTATAGATTGCCCATACATGTCAAGCAGAGTGCCTCTTTGGACCTCTTCAAGAGGAACCTTGACGATTGGATGGGAGAAAGGAAATTCACCCCAGGGATCACGTCAGTCGCCCTGCTAGACAGGGGTCCAGGAAAGTAAATAATGTGGGAAGAAATAGCCAGGGAATTGTTATGGCTAGGTTTGTATAGGCCCTAGGGCTGATAGCCTAGTACCAACCTATGAACCTATGAACCTATGAACATGTACATATATAATTGACACATTTCTATGTAATTATTTTATTCATTTATATTGTATTGAAAGTTATTTAATTAATTTGATTTAACTTTTGGGTCATGTGATTCAGTGACATAATTGTATTTAAGTGATTGTAGTGAGTGAGGTATTTTTTCTGAAGAAGCTCAGTTTGAATAAAGTGAGTGAAAGCACTAAAACAGTTCTATGTTTGGATTTTATCATTTCCTTTTTGGTGTTTTTATTTGGTTTGAGTCTTGTTTGATCATCATTAATAATTTTGTACAAGCTTTTTATACAGATACATTTATTTTGACAAAATCTATAATTTTACTGAATATAATCAGTAATCCTCACGTGAAGAAATTGGATTTGTAGTTAATATGGACTACACTAGCAATAGCTAGAAAATATATAACCAGAAGATGGAAATCCAACAAAGCGCCCACCATGGAGGAATTTTTATGTCTACTGAAGAAGTCTGTTTTAATAGAAATCAAACCTAAAAAACTGAGAATCCATCCCAAGCCATTAGTCAATAACCCATGGAGAAAGGTTTTGACACTGATAGACACCTTGCAATTGGAATCAGACTCTTCCTGATAATTAAAATATAATGTATCAACATCATTGTTTTTATGTAGATCTGTTATCTTAATCTATTTGTCAGACTAAATGCAAATATTGTATATAGCTGAATATTTATTAATTGTAAACAATCATTTTTATTTTTTAAATCAAAATAAAAAAAATAGAGTAAAAAAAAAGAAATACTAGATCAAAGCATTTAAACATTGCATGCAATTTAAATAGGACATGTTGGAAAGGAAAGTATGTATCTCAACAAATTTCCATTCTCTGGAATGGGCTTGCCATCCATGTGAAGCAGAATCCTTCATTACCATATTCAACTGGAACCTGGACCAGTAGATGGAAAATCAGAAATTTACCCCTGGTCTGACACCTACATCTCTGATAGAGGCAGAAGTTAAATCATGGTCTAACTACCACCCACTGTTTAAAACTACCCCTAAGGCAAAATATTGTGTGGTATGTGTTTACGTTGCATGGCTAGGTGTAAAAAGGCCCCAGTGATCATTAGCTTAGTATACACCTATGGATCTCTGAACCTATATATAGGAATAGAGACCCAGATTTTTTTATGTATAGAAAGAATACAGTGAAGCCCGAATATTGTTATAGGTGTTTGTTTTGACAAATTAAAATTTATCCCAAGTGCATATAGTTCTAATTGGTGAATAGTGATGGAGAAGTTTTGGTGTATAGTAAGAATACAGTAAATCTCCAATATAGTGATTGGTGTTTGTTCTGGAAAAAATAGAGTTTATCCCAAGAGCATACAGTTCTAATTGGGGAATAGTGCTGGATGATAGCATTTAAGGAATGACATTTATCAGGTTAATAGATAAGTCTATGAGTTGTGACTAACTGAATGTGTGTTAGGTACTGTGGCAGCTAAGTGTACATTAGATAGTGTCACAGCTGAGGGTATGTAAGGAAATGTGACAGCTGAATGTATGTTAGGTGGTGTGACAGCTGTGTATATGTTAGGTAGTGTGACAGCAGAGTGGATGTTAGATATTGTGACAGCAGAGGGTATATAAGGTAATGTGACAGCTGAGTGTATGTTAGGTAAATGGGCAGCTGAATGTATATTAGGTGGTGTGATGGCTGAGGTGTATGTTAGGTAATGCGCAAGCTGAGTGTATGTTAGGTTATATGGCAGCTGAGTGCATGTTAGGTAATGTGGCAGCTGAGTGTATGTTAGGCAATGGAGTAGTTGAGTGTATGTCAGTTAGTGTGACAGCTGAGTGTATGTTAGGCAATATGGTGGCTAAGTGTATGTTAGGTAATGGAGCAGTTCAGTGTATGTTAGGTAATGTGGTAGCTGAGTGTTTGTAAGTTAATGTGCAGATGAGTGTATGTTAGATAGTGTGACAGCTGACTGTATGTTAGGTAGAGTGACATCTGAGTGTAAATTAGGTAGTTTTACAGCTGAGTGTATGTTAGGTTGTGTGACAGCTGAGTGTATGTTACGTAGTGTGACAGCTGACTGTATGTAAGACAGTGCGACAGTTGACTGTATGTAAGGCAGTGTAACAGCTGAGTGTTAGGTAATGTGACAACTGACTGTATGTAAGGCAGTGTGACAGCTGAGTGTATGTTAAGTAATGTGACAGTTGAGTGTATGTTAGTTAATGTGACAGTGTATGTAAGGTAGTGTAACATCTGACTGTATGTTAGGTAATATGACTGCTGAGTGTATGTTAGGTGATGTGGCATCTGAGTGTATGTGAGGTAATGTGACAGCTGAGTGTATGTTAGGTAGTGTGACATCTGACTGTACATTAGGTAATATGGTAGCTGAGTGTATGTTAGGTAGTATGACAGCTGTGTGTATGTAAGGTAGTATGACAGCAGAGTGTATGTAAGGTAATGTGACAGCTGAGTGTGTGTTACGTAATGTAACAGCTGAGTGTAAGTTAGGTAATGTGACAGCTGAGTGTAAGTTAGGTAATGTGAAAGTTGAGTGTAGGTTAGGTAATGTGAAAGCTGAATGTAGGTTAGGTAATGTGACAGCTGTGTGTATGTTAGGCTATTTGACATCTGAGTGTATGTAAGGTAGTATGACAGCTGACTGCATGTTAGGTAGTGTGACAGCAGCGTGAATGATAGGTAATGTGACAGCAGAGTATATGCTAGGTAGTGTGACAGCTGTGTGTATGTAAGGTAGTTTGACAGCTGAGTGTATGTTAGGTAGTGTGACATCTGAGTGTATGTTAGGTAATGTGACATCTGAGTGTAGGTTAGGTAATGTGGTAGCTGAGTGCATGTTAGGTAGTGTGACAGCTGAGTGTATGTAAGGTAGTGTGACAGTAGAGTGCATGTAAGGTAATGTGACAACTGAGTGTGTGTGTTAGGTAATGTGACATTTGAGTGTAGGTTAGGTAATGTGACAGCTGAGTGTACATTAGGTAGTGTAAGAGCTGTTTTTAAGGTAGTGTGACAGCTGAGTGTATGTTAGGCAGTGTGACATCTGAGTGTATGTAATGTAGTGTGACGGCTGAGTGCATGTTAGGGAGTGTGGCAGCAGAGTGAATGTTAGGTAATGTGACAACTGAGTGTATGTTAGGTAATATCGAATCACAGTCCAGTTAAGTTGTTAAAGAACCATGTAATGGTGAAACACGTAGGGGAGTTTTGTGCTAGTTTTGCCACTTTGTTATAACATTGTTCTACCTTCTTTCTCTGAGTAGTTTGCAGATTTGTAAGTATAGGTGAGACGTATACAAGTGTTAAGTAATTTTTTTTGGCAAAGTCAGTGAGGTAAGGTTTAGACATATACAGATAACTGAGGGTTTGTTTTTAACTACTTGTATATGTGGTCAAATTACATGTGGTCATCTATGGTTATTCCTAATAAGTCTACGTGTGTTTCCAGTTCATTTATGGTGTTATTGGCTGACATAATGCTGAATATAATCTTCTGTCCAGTGAATTGCTTAGAAGTAAATGGTATAAACTTGCTACTTTTTTTTTTTATTTGGGAGTAGTTGAGAGGTAATTAGCCAGTCTTCAATGGATTAGGAAGACTATTGTATGATTTCTTGAAGTATAGCTAGGTTCTGTACAAAGTAGATGAGTGGAATCGTGTATACTGTACTATAGCGGTCTTACTGGATGCTTTGTGAAGGTTATTTAAGAAAGATGATAAATAATAAGGGACCAAAAATAAATCCTTGGAAGATACCTATAGATATGCATGGGAAAGATGAGACATCATGTTGTCTTCATACTGCGTGTTGCCTATTATAAAAATAACTACAAAACCATGAAAATGATGATTCTGGAAGACACATAGAGGGGAGTTTTTATAATAATTTTTCATGGGATATGGTACTGAATACCTTGAAAGGTCAAGAAATAAAGGGAAAACCAAGCAACCTGTACTTCTACTTAGGATCACAGCATTATAAAAACTAAAAAGGGGAGTACTGGTGTTATGTATGGGTTGAAAGCCATCCTGAGATGGAGAGAGAAGATGGTTGACAGAGAGGTATTTAAGAAGCTGTGATTGAACTCATTTCTTCAAAACTGTAGTAAGTTAATATAGAATTGTAATGGGTATATACTTTGAGACATTTTTGTGTGTTATGCTTTTATGTAGGGCTAGCATGAAGGAGTGTTATCAGAAGTTGAGATATAGTTTTTTTCTTTTTTGATCGCTCAATTAAAGAGGATAGAAAGTGGGTAGGCCAGAGTGTCTGCAGCAATTCTAATATACTCTGCTGATAGATTATCTGTAGCTACAGCGGAGGGTTTGAAGTTTACAAGGAGCTTCTTGCTGGTCAAGACTGAAATTGGTTAGAAGGAGAAGATATTAGGGTGGATGTCTAGTTGTGGTAGATCTGGGAGGATACAGGCAGTAGTGTCATTGATTAAAGAAGCTAATGTTTCCTTAAAGTGAGAGTTAAACTAATTGGCAATGCTGACATTATATTTGATGTTGATAGGGTTGTTTGGCTATTGAGGTTTGAAAAAGACATGTTTTGGATGGTGTTTTGAAGTGTAGAATATTAAGTGTATGCTTTGTTTGATATGGTAGTACATTTCAAAGGTATCATTTTTTTTTTAGATTTTTCAGGACTTGTTATGAATTCATGGTTTCTGAGCTCTATCCCCCAGTAATATGAATTGTTTGGTATTACTTGATAGTGGTGCTCATAAGTTAGCTTTAACTGCTTCTCTTCTGCCAGGCCCGTGTTCATTAAGGACACTTGGAAGGACTTATAAAAAAATGCACAGCTTCATCTAACGTGAATGTTTTAAGAACATTCTGGTAATATAAACTTAGGCTTCTGATGAAATCTGATGAAAGCAGAAAGATTGTGTACTTGGTTGTAATAGTGATTCTATGGATATAGGTTTGGTATGTGACGGTGAAGGACAGGAAGTAATCATTTAAGGTATCAGGCAGGGTATCAGAGTAAATGATTTTCATGTGAGAGGAAATGAAAATACAACCAAGAGTTATTTCCCTATTGCTAATTTTGCAGTACCTAGTTAGAGCTGAAATAAGTAGAGTGTAGCCACACAGATTAAATATATTCACATAAGTTCCTAGGTTCATAGGTAGGTACTAGGCTATTGGCCCTAGGGCCTATAAAAGCCTAGCCAAAAAGGTACCCTGGCTTTTGCCACCCACGAAAATTATTTTCCTGTGCCACTGTCGAGTAGAGCCACAGAAGTGATCCCCGGGGTAAATTTCCTATTTCCCATCCAATCCTCAAGATTTTTCTTGAAGAGTGCTAATGAGGAGCTTTGTTTGATATAGATAGGTAGTCTGTTCCAGAGTATGTGAAGTCTCTGGGACAGGAATCTATCCCTCCAGCATGTTCTGTTTATTGCAGTGACAAGGTTTATGTCCCTAGAGCATGTAGCTTGGAGGGATTGGGATTTCTTTAAGTGGAGCATGTCCAACAGCTCTGGGTTTGACATAGCTTTGTATGTTAGGCAGAGATCACCTCTGAGAAGGCAATATGCGACGGAGTAAAGCTGGAGTTTTTTGAGACGGTCTATGTAGGGCATCTGTTTGAGGCTGGTAATCCTCTTTGTGAGGTATTTCTGTGGCCTTACCAGTTGTTGTGGATGTTTTGTGAGGTACATACCAAAAAGGGCATTGTACTCTATAATGGTTTTAATGAGTGATGAGTAGAGGGGAACAATGACCTATTTTTTTTCTGGATGAGAAATTTTTTGTGATGAGATGTGCCACATAGAAGGATTTCCTGACTACTGTGGCAATGTGATTATCAAAGGAGAGACTACTGTCCACCTGTGTCCCAAGGTCTCTTATCACACTTTCGGTGTTAAGTATACTACCTCCTATGTTGTAGTTCATGGGTACAGAGTTTCTACCAAAGGGGATGACAATGCACCTTTTGGCATTGAGCTTGAGGATATGGCTTTGATACCAGGCATCTGTTTCAGTGAGACCCTTTTGTAGGATGTCCACATTGTTAGGAGTTTCGATTATAGCTCCCAGTTTGCAGTCATCTGTGATCATTAGCCAAAGACTTTCTGTGTTAGCCTGTACTTCAGAGAAGTAGATACCAAACAGGAGAGAACCCAGGACCGAACACTGTGGTACTCCACTTGTCACTGGTCTGAAGTTGGATTTGGAGTCTGCTGCTTTCACAGTGTGGGTTCTGTCAGTGAGCCACTTAGCAACCCATCTTGTGACATAGAGATTTATACCTAGTTTAGTGAATTGGTTATTAAGTATGAAAAACGGGATGAGAATTCCTGCATCATTAAACTGAGGGAGGGTATGAGGGTAAAGAGAGCATTATAAAGGATGTTTTAGTTTAGTTCAAACCCATCAGTGTATTTTTCTGTATAATGTTAGAATATTAAAGCCTTGAGGGGGATCTATTTTTTTGTTGCATCCAATCTTAACCATGTTTTTATCATTACAAAAAAGTCTGGAGAGTGAAAGGCTATCCTTGTCTGAACTTCTGATGGCTTGTTATAGATACATCTAAGGTTTACTTGGAGAAACTATGAACCCGGGTGTTTTGAGAACTGGTTATGTATTGTGGGTGGTATATTAACATACAGTGGATTGTGAGCTTGTCAGGTATTAAGATGGCTATGCACACCTAGTTTTAGTGTCTTCCATACATGATGGTTAGGAGTCAGACACTTTTAGAGTTTATGTGTTATGCCTAATTTAAAAATTTTGAGATTGTGGAATAAGAACTTATTCTTAGTTAGATGGATGGAATAAGTACAGTACAGACTGGGTGATATGATGTAGTGATAGTCTATAGTATTAGGAAAAGGATTTTGAGTCCTGAAGAAAGGTATGTAATTGGCATAAAGATACTGGTCATATGATGTAATCTTAGCAAGTAAAATGAGAGGAGAAGTTTTAACTGACTCAGTTACACAGCAATCCTTTACACTATTCTAGCATGTCGAAGGGTCAGTTGCTGGCGTCCTCTCCTGTTCAGCTGGTGAATCTGGGAATCTTGAGGCAATGTTACAACTGCCTCATGTACACAAACAACCCTCTCCTCCTCCCAACAAATACAAATATATGTGAGAGATGCAACTATATAGCCAAACTGGAGGCTGACTCTCTCAACTCAGTACTGGCAAAACCAGTCGGGAGGAGAAGGTAACCACGCACACCACAAACCCAGTCTCACATAGACCTATCACAATTGCAAACCAAACACATAAACACACAAAAACATACTCAGAGGCTCTAATTAAAAGTCTACCAAAACAACAGAGGCCTCCAAAGCAGACACCCAAGCGACCACTACCTGAAGACATAGCACATGCAAAACATAGTTCACAAAGTCAGTGTGCTAAACAGTCACAGCCCTTAAAGCCAAACAACATGCCAGATACACTTGTAATAGGTGACTCCATAGTCAGACACACTGACGTCCCACTCACCAGACTGAACAAGGAGGGGGTTACAGTAAGCTGCCTGTCAGGCGCTGGAATCCGCCACATAACACAAGCACTCAGGTCACTCCAAAGCAAGTGCAAATATGACTCAGTCATTTTCCATGCTGGTGAGAATGACCTGAGAAGTACCTCCCTGGACTGCATGAAAAGAGACATAGAGGAGCTCTCTGATTATGTAGCCCAGGCCGGTATGACCCTGACCCTGAGCAGCATTTTACCCTCACCAAGAATGATGCCACAGTACAAAGACAAAATGATAAGCTTTAACAATTGGCTTAATTACTGGTGTCATTCTAAGGGGATCCAATGTCTGTCTGCTTGGGATGACATGCTTGACAAGCCACACTGCTTCACAAGGGATGGCTTGCACCTGTCACCCCTGGGCTTCTGGATATTGGCCAAGGCTCTTGCCACCCCCATAGTGCCTTTTTTAGACAAGGCTCAAAAGACAAACCCACATCCCTAGAAAACACAAGTGGAAAAAAACTAAGGGTAACGCTGCTCAACGCCAGAAGTCTAAACATCAAGATGCACACTCTTGAAGCCCACGTCAGTATGGAGAATATCGATGTCTGTGCAGTGACTGAAACCTGGTTCAAGGCTCCTGAGAGCACCCCAGCACTACCAGGTTATACCTCATATCATGTTTTCCAGCCCCAAAACTCGGACCGAACCACAAAATGAGGGGGAGTATCCATATTCATCAAAGATACCCACACCTCCAGGTTAGTGGCAATGCACAAAGCATCGGAGACCATCCAGGTGCAACTAACCATAGGCAAAACTGCCCTACAGTTTGTAGCATGCTACAGACCACCCTCTCAAACTCAGGAACCCCACTCAGCCTTCCTGAAGACACTGGAGAGTATGAATGTCTCTCCAAATACCATCATATTGGGAGACTTCAACTACCCAAACATAGACTGGGAACATTACTCAAGCCCAAACACCCTAGCTCAAAGGTTCCTAGAATTCATAAACTCAAATGCAATGGAACAACTAGTCACCACTCCCACAAGAGGAGATAATATACTAGACCTGATCATCACAAACATGGGGTCACAGTGCTCCACACCTGAAGTATACCCCTCATTGGTGAGATCAGACCATAAATTAATCTCACTGGAAATCCACATCCCGCACCCACCCCCTGCACAAAAGACCACAGTAAATAATTTCTCAAAAGCCGACTTCACACTTCTTAAGAGTGAAGTGGTATCCTTCAAGGCCCCTGGGCCAGTGGAAACCACAGCCCACACCGCTGAATCCCTTATAAACACCTTCTACGGACACCTTCAAGAATGCATGGATCATGCAATCCCTAATAAAACCAAGACCCATTCCCCCAAAGGTAGGTGTCCTGTCTGGTGGACCCCAGCCATTAACAAGCTTTACAACAGGAGGAGGAAGCTGCTACATGACAGAGCAAAATCCCTAAAAGGGAAGGCATCTCTGATCAGTACTAGCAAAGAACTGCGTTCACTCATAAAATCATCCAAGGCCAACTTTGAGAGAAAAATCGCAAAAGACACAAAAGACAATCACAAGGCTTTCTTTAGCTATGTTAGAAGCCTGGGTGGAAACTCCCAGATATGCTCAGAGTTAGTCCAAAATGACACAAAATACACTGAACCCACAGACATTGCCAACATTCTGGCAGACAGGTTCGGTGCAAATTTCTCCGCCCCCTCCCCCCCAAAAGGAGAAATATCTATCCCAGCAGAGTGTAGCCTCCCTAACATCTCAGATGCCCAGATGAGAGCCACCCTCTCCAAAGATAAAAACACAGCATCAATGGGACTGGACGGTGTCCCGGGCTGCGTGCTACATGAACTCCAAGAGGAACAAAACCCGCACATAAGGCTGCTGTTTAATCTTAGCCTTACTACAGGATACGTACCCAAAGAGTGGCGTACAGCAACAGTGGTCCCACTCCACAAAGGAGGTACTTCTACGGACCCTGGAAATTACCGTCCCATAAGCCTGATGAGCCTGGTCTGCAAAGCAATGGAAAGGATCATTATGGAACTCATAAACAAAGACATTTTGGACCTACAGACATTGTACCCTACCCAGTTTGGCTTTGTCAAGGGCAGATCCTGCCTTTTGAACCTGGTCGACTTTGCTGAAACAGTCACTAAGGCCATTGATGAGGGTAAGGCAGTTCACACAGCCTACCTTGACCTTGCAAAAGCCTTTGACACAATACCCCACTTGGGCATCATAGACAAGCTCACCAGCTTAAATGTAAACCCGTATGTCACAAGATGGGTTGCAAACTGGCTCAAGGACAGAACCCACAAGGTCAGAATTGCTGGAGCCGTGTCAGACTCTAAGCCAGTCACAAGCGGTGTCCCACAGGGCTCAGTCCTGGGACCCCTCTTGTTCGGCATTTATTTTTCCAAGGTGCAAGCAAACATTGGAGGATTGTGGCTGACAAAGTTCACAGATGACTGCAAACTGGGTGCCATAACTGATACTCCAGCGGACACAAGCATCCTTCAGAAAGGCCTCATAAAAACTGATAATTGGTGCCAGAGCCATGGCCTTAAACTGAACACCAATAAATGTATAGTCATACCCTTTGGGAAAAACAAGGTACCCACAAATTACCACATAGGTGGTAATCCATTAAGTATGGAAGAGGTAATCAGGGACCTAGGGACCCAAGTTGACAGTAACCTCTCATTTGACACTCACATTGCCAAAGTGGTTAGGAAGACCTTCTATATTGCCCACCTTATCATGAAGGGATTCACATCTAGATCAAGAGAGGTCATTGTGCCCCTGTACTCTTCTGTTATCAGGCCCATGATTGAGTATAATGCCCCATTCGGGATGTATCTTACCCGACACCTGCATCTGTTAGAAAGACCCCAAAAGTACCTCACCAAAAGGATAAAGGGTCTCAAACATATGCCATATGCTGCCTGGCTGAAGAACCTCCAGCTCTATTCAGTTGCTTACCGCCTACTCAGAGGTGATCTATGCCTGACATACAAGGCCATGTCCAATCCCGAATTAATGGACATGCTCCACCTCAGAAAATCCAAATCCATATGAGCCATGAGAGCGAGAGAATTGAACCTCAACACAGAAATAAATAGGACGTGCTGGAGAGACAGATTCATGACCCAGAGGCTCCCTACACTCTGGAACAGAATCCCAGTCCATGCTAGACAGAGCTCCTCACTGACTTTCTTCAAGAGAAATCTTGATGAGTGGTTGGGAGATCATAGGTTTACCCCGGGGGTCATCTCTGTGTCACTACTAGACAGAGGCATAGTAAACTAAACCCTAAATGGGCTTAGTATTCTCATCCCAAGGGGTGGCGAAAGCCACACACACTCTGGCTAGGCTTATAAATGCCCTAGGGCAGATAGCCTAGTATGAACCTATAAACCTATGAACTAAGAGTGTAAGTAGCATTTAGGCAGGTGCAAGAGAAAACAACTAGTATGGAAGATGTCATGAAAAAGCCAAAGAAAAAAAACAACAGAGTGAGTTGAGATAGAGAATTGGTTAGAGCAGAAGTCTGACTAATGGTTGTATTGTTACTATAAATAATGAAAAAGCAGATAGATCAAGAAAAGTTGTAAATAAGCAGTAGGTGGTTTTAGCAAGAGAAAATGGCAGTTTATTTTTGCAATTTTTGCAGTTTGTGAAGATTTGAAAGGTGAATCTACTGAAAGTGGGGGACAGAAAGCAAGTAAGAGATGTATGTATTGAAATGCAGAGGGTGATAGAGCTAGTTGCATAGGACATAAAAATGTGTACAACATCCCAAACAAAAAGGTAACAAATCTGTACAATGCATGTATGACAAAGTTTAGGATGAAAACAATTGAATGGAAAGATTTCATGAGGATGAAATAAAGAATTTTAGTCATCAGAATCTGATAATGTGAATCATCTTATATGTCTTGAGAGAATGCTATTGCATTTTGCATGAGTTTGTACAATTTATTTATTTATTTTACATTTGTTGGCTGGGCTAGTCTAGCTGGATACATGTCCATTTTCAGTAGAGACCCAGGGAGATATGCTCCAAGCATTAGTAAATTACAAAAAAAAAATACAATAATTAAAAATTACTAAATTCAAATACAAAGAGATTAAAAATGTTTTGAGAGAAAAAAATGGCTTCTATGAATAATAGCTCACAGTATATGCATGGTATAAAATACAATATAAAAGTAAAAATTGTGTCTATGAATAATATCTCACAGTCTATGCAAAGGGTAGAAATACAGTCGAGTACAAGAGCCCTCAGAGTTCTAGAGTAATGATTTGTAGGTCAGAGAAAGAGAAAGAGAGAAAAGTAGAAGAAAGAAAAACATAAGGGCTAGAATAAAGTTAGATTCTATTGAATAAAGCTGTAGAGGGGACAGAGGCCAGAAGGAAGGGGTATAGAAAGAGAAGCATTGTACAAGAGATTTTAGTAGAAAAAAATGTAGGGTATGAAGGTATATCTTTAAGGTGGGTGAAGAGAGATTCATAATGTTTGAGTCCTAGGATGGAAAAACAGTGGACTATGCAATAAAACCTAGGTTTTGGAGGTTGAAGAAGTGGGCCTGAGTGTTTAAGATTTCTGAGGTTATACAATGGTATGTATCTAATGAGTCTCTAGGTTAAAGGGGAGGGCGTCTGATCATTTAAAATTCTGAACACTTGTGAGCTGAAGTCCGACATTTGCTTGCTAAAAAACATTTTATTTTTTCAAACTAAAACATTTGTGCCCATTTCTTTGTGAGATGTGGATACAGTAACAGATTACATTTCAGGAACCCTGAATGGTTGTGTAATTTCTTTTAGATGGAGCAGACATGGAGATGACAGTCTAGTTATGATGGCAAGATACCCTTACCTATGTTTGTTCTACTAGAAAAGGAGAAAAGGGATGATTTTTTTTTGTCTGTTTTCCAGAAAGATGTGGAAGTTTAGTGAGGTCACAAGTAAAAACAAACCAGCAGAAATGTTCTCCACTTTATTAAAATGAGGATCCACTTTTTCCACAGTGGTATTCTTTTGTTTTGTAATGTTTAGTGAGGTGTCAGGATATATGCCAAAAATAACTAATTGAAGTTCATTCTCTATTGGCTTATTGAAATTATCTAAGATGTGAAAAGAGTCACATGATTTATATTTCTGCTATATCTTATTTGATTGTCAAGTGTAAAACCTACTGAGTTTCAAGAACACTGTTTTCCAAAAATTCATTACATCTGTATTAATCTATCTGTAATTATATCTATCTATCTAGTTTTATATATATATATATATATATATATATATATATATATATATATATATATATATATATACATACACACATGGATTCACTTTATAACACTGAAAACTCAAAACACTGAAACTCAAAACACTGAAAACAGATATCATATGTATACTGAGTTTAAACAACATAAATCATTACATTTTCCACCAAGTGTAAGCAGGGGGACAAGCCCCCCTGCACCACCCATGTCGAGGTTGCACCCCCTATACCCCCTGCTACTTAAATATATCAACTCCAAGATTGCACTTAAGTGGGGGTGCAGGGGGCTTGCCCCCTGTTTACACTTGCAGGAAAGTGCTATGATTTTTGTTGTTTAAACTCAGTATATGTATGATATATGTTTTCAGTGTTTTGAGTCTCAGTGTTTTGAGTTTTCAAGATTTTGAAGTTTCAGTGTTATGAAGTGAATACACACACACACACACACACACACACACACACACACACACACACACGTCTACTACACATCAGCCAATTAAAAACTTTGACTACAAAGTATTAGAACAAATATGTTTGACACTGCACTAATTCACTGCAACTTAAAAAATTAACTAGAAAAATCACTTAAATCATCTTTTTTTGCAGTGGGCAAGCCCTTACACCTTCCTCAAGACCCCCCTACTACTTATATATATGAACTCTTAATTTGCACTACAGTGGGGAAAGGGCAAATTTCACATTTCTCAATGTACCATGATCTTGCACATGAAACGACCACAAATTTGAAATCTTTAAACATTCAATAACTTTCGCTAATAAAGTTTTTCCACCATCCCTGTTGAAAAGGTCATTCAGGTTAGCAACTACCTAGCATATAAACAGCATTTCACTTCAAATACCTATGTATCTGGCTTGAGCATAATATCAAGGTAGGAGTGTTGCAGGCAAACGTAAAAACTCCTCCAGACTAAGGTTTTGAAATAGTTTATTTTACAAGTATAATTACAGATAAAATAAGCATTTTTATCTTTCAATGAAAACTTCATCAAATAACGGACATTTAAAAACACCTGGTATATATACACCAATCAATTAAAACAAATAATCATGTGATTGCCAAACCTCTCAGTGAACCAGAACATTTAAAGAGGCATAGTAGCATGCAAGATAAAAACAAGCATTTTAATTTAAGAATGCCATAAAAATGCTAAACATATAAAATTGTGAACAGGATTAATGTGCATGAGTATAAAAATGTAATACCATACAGTAAAGTATGCACAAATAAGATAAAATATAGTCCAATATCTTATAGTCACACTAAAAACATTAGTGAAAACAGTTCGGGTCAGCATAACCAGTATGCTGAACTTTTTAACCACAATATTCGTTATCTTAAAGTTGCCTTTAATTTGAGAAGGCAATTTATAGGGAGTTGTTCGTTTAAACCTGACCAGCTATTAGAGTTCAGCCAAAGGTGCCAGTAGAGTTTGCTTTTCTTGAGGTTAAGTCCATGGTTTACCATTATCACTCAAAGACAGTTGTTCAATAACAATCAATCTGAAATTGTGTCCTGGGTTCTTTTGGATGTGTTTTGATAAGGTATTAGTTACTTTCACCATTCTAATATTGTAACAATGTTCATAGATCCTTTCACAAATTATCCTCCCAGTTTTCCCAAAATAGAACCTGGGACAAATGGTACACATTGCACAATATACAACACACTTAGTATTACAGTTATAAGAGCTGTTCATGCAATAGGGAAATGGTGAAATGCTGTTTAGAGGATAGGTAATTGCTAAACTGAATAACCTTTTTAAGCAGGGATGGTTGAAAAGCTTTATTTATTTTTATTTTTTTATTAACAAAAGTTATCCATGCAATAGAAATGTAATAAATGACCCACAGATCATGTAGAAATTCACAATTATCTCACTGTTTTGAATGATCCTAAAGGTCTGAGGTCACAAGCTGAAGTAAAATGCAGACAGTAAAAATGTTGTAGAAAAACAATACATGAGGCTGATATCCTACAGCAATTCACAAGTATCTAACTATCTGAGGAATACTACAAGAATAAGGTCCAATACCAAATTAAAAATGTAAACAGTTGACTTTTGGTTAAATCAAAGACAAAATGCAGAAAAAAATATACAATTCAGTTTAATGCTCTGAATATTGCAATGTGTACTAACTGAATGGAATGATTTGAAACAGAATATCTAAAGATTTAAGAGTCTAACAGGACTGCTATTAAGTATTTCTGTAGATTAAAAATATAAAGGCCACAAGATTGTATACATAATATAGTTGTTGCTGATTTCTAATGCATATGTTCCCTCTGTATTAGGCTACAGAATATATAATGCATGAACTGGGCATATTTCTATTCTTTTCTGTCTAATTGCAATATATATGATGTTTGAATGCAACTCTGCTGACTTCATTCAATACAGTTCTACTGTTTTAAATAGAATAAATAAAACTGCAAATAGATTTAACTTAAGTAGGATAACAGTTAATGATAATACTAATTTATATGTTTCTTAAAGCATACATATATATATATTGGCAGGAAATTGGCAACATACCTCTCAACTGTACAGATTTTAACAGAATGTCCAGATTTTTGCCTCATATTTTTGGTGTGTTTCTCATAATTCTCTGTTTTTCTGGAAAGTCACTGTCAAATCATTGAGGACTGAAGTCAGGAAATAATGGTACACATTTGAATTTCAGACTTCATATCCTTCAGAAAATTCATGGTAATGCATAACATGTTATTCTATCCACTTTCTATGTTTGTAACAGCAATATTTAAAATGTGTCCCTATTTTTAGGCCTTTGTCCCCCCATTGTCTGTGCCTTTGTACAGATTTCTTGCTCTAACAGGTTGAGAGGTATGATTGACAATCAGCTTGCAAAGGTACTTTTGGCATTGGCTAGAAGATATACATGCTTTTAACTATTATTTACATACATTGTCTTGGACTATTACACAGAATTACAACTAGTAAATGGCACTAAATGTGCTGGCAGAGTGGAGATCTATCATGCCAATGAATGGGGCACAGTGTGTCATGATGGCTGGGGAATGGAGGAAGCTGCTGTTGTCTGTAGAGAACTGGGATGTGGACATGCTGTTTCAGCACCAGGGACAGCTCACTATGGACAAGGAACTGGACCAATAATGCTGGATGATGTGACCTGTGAGGGATCTGAGTCTTCGCTGACACAGTGTCCATCCAGGGGATGGAAGGTACATAACTGTGACCATAGTAAAGATGCTGGAGTTCAGTGCTCAGGTACTTTCTTGTTCTTCAACTAAAGTAATATGTTCATGTTCATGTCATTATTATCATTTATTTTAAAGTTCCTGCCAACATTCATCTGTAATAAAGCATAATCAATGTTTATTTCCTTGACAAAGATACTACTTTGTGGTATGATCTTACTAAAGAGAATAAAATATGGTGGGGTAGATCCCTATATTTTTGAGGATCAAGTCAAGAATGTCATTTCCCCTTGTGGGAGTT
>NC_056726.1:1040076030-1040094054 GCF_019279795.1 Protopterus annectens
CTGCTCCTAGAGCCAGCATTCTCAATAACCATTTTATTTTCCAGTCAGCTACCTGCTTAACAGCCACTTGTCCTGTAAGACTCGGCTCCAAATTATTAAACCTTAGTGACCACTGTTTTTTTAAGCTGCAACTGCCTTTTTCAACTGCTGACTTGCCATTATTAGCAATACAACATAAGTGACCATTGTTTTTAGCTGTAAAACTGCCTAACAGCATTGTATTTTACCTGCAGACATGTTATTTTATCTCTAGAACCTTAACTACTTATTTTGCATCCTGCAATTACACAACAGTGTCTATTACCTGCAGGCATAACTTTTTTGTTTTAGAACCATAGTTACTATTGCCTCCTAAACCTGCTACTGTACAATCTGTGACTTTTCTTTTTCTACCTAAATGATGTCAGAATATTATCATCTGCTGTATTAGCTACATAGTCCCAACAGTTTTATAAGCATTGCTTCTACTGACTGATATTTATATATTGCCAAACCCTAAGCCAGCCTAAACTGACTGTCTCTATGTGTTTTAATGAATGTAATAACTGTATTTAGCTGCATCTATTGCTTTGGATAAACTCTCCTACTTAGGAACTCTTGTCCTATTCACTGCTATTCTGTACACATAACTGTATCTGATCACTGTAAGTGTGTTTTGTTTTTACATAGCACCTGTAATCCTGTACCCATCTATTGTTTGCATGCTTAATTGTTGTTTGTTTGAAGTTTTTTTATCATAACTTGTGGTCCCTCTACTGCAAAACTGTTTCCACCTGTCATTTCTTCTTTTTTTCTTCTCTACCTCTCTGCTTACCTATTTGTCTCTCTCTCTTTCTACATTCCTGTCCCTCTCCCTCCTTTCATCCTCCCTCTCCACACTGTTTAATTTCCCTCCACTACTCTGTGTTCACTTCTTCCTGCACTCTCCTCCTTCCTACACTCCCCTTACCCCCATTTTTTAACTTATTGTTTTTTTCTCACCCTTCTTTTCAGCGGCTGCCCAGTGTGTTTCCCCCTTCTTCACTGCCAGACAGGACAGCCCTCCTTTGCAAGAGAAGTAGTCTGTGGACAATCTGCCTGAACTATATTAATTTTCTGGGACCCCATCTCCCTTGCTAAGGAACTCAGTGTATGTAACCTGTCTTACATGTTTTTTTTTTCCCTAACATCTACCCAACCTTGGGCAACATTGTACCTCAGTGTGCGTGAATAGTAGCCTACCTCTGGTCACTGCACAGGCCCCTCCACTCCCCACAATACCTCTACCTACTGTCTGTAAACCTAACTTCTCCTTAGAACCTTCTCCTCTGAGTGCTCCTCCCTCCTTTCTCCACTAGGTGGCAGCATACACCTATTAAAAGCACAGCAATTAATTCCCTCTCCCCACTGCACTACTTTTCTCTACCTATAGTGTCTCTGCACTACAGTAATACTCAGCATTTTTTACTTCCCCTTACTTATATACATCCTATTAGAGAAAAGAACTGTAAAAACTCGAAAAAAAAAAACAAAAAAAGAATCCGTGAGCCCAAGAACCAGTATAAATTTATTAATGAAGCGCTTTTCATTGACACTACGCCAACTTCTTCAGATTAAAATAACAAAAACTGGAACATCCAAGAATAATCCAACAACTAAAAAACTAGTAAACAAAAATGAGCAAACGAGAAATCGTAGTTCCAAAAATTTACTGAAACGCAGACACGTACAAGGCTTGAAGCGCTTTTCATTTGCACTAAAGCAAACTTCTTCAGAAGACCTTGTAACTGAAAAACCGCCACAATTTAAAACACATCACTGCTTACATCACAGAAATAATTACTGTGCAAGAAACAGCTTAAAGCTATAAGGCATTAAAAAACATTTGAACATGAGCATGATACCATAGTGCCAGTTGCCTCAAGTATCGTTCATATAGGTCAAAACTTTAAAAAACAAAATACATAAAAAACAATAAGGAACAATAAAAATGTAATATGATTATGACATTGAGAATGTAACAGACTAGTTGGACCACCTATTTTTAGGTGCTACAAAACCAATACAGATATATGATAATCTGAAACCCTCATAAGTGAAACATGTATGTGTATACAGAGCTTTGATGACACAGAATACATCGCACGTTAGCTACACTGATGGCAGGAAACATACTATCTACAAAAGCTTTTATTCTTCAGAATACAACTGATAGAACACAAATCGTTCAAACCAGGGGGATTACATGCCTCAAGTCTGATTTGCCATGCCAGTTCTAGTTCTTCCAATAAAGTTGGCATCGAACTTCCTCTTATAGATGGAACTATTTGATCTATAGCCATAAAAGTAAAGGTGTGATTAGGGAAAGATAGTATATGTTTCACTAATGCGTTATCTAACTTCCCTTTGTTGATTGCATACATATGTTCGTAAACTCTCTCACGCAGTTTACATTCGGTTTTACCGATATAAAAGGCACAACAATGTTTACATTTAGCTAAATAAACAATAAATTTAGATTGACAGTTGAACTTAGATCTAAGCTTGAATTGGGTGTTATTGATCACAAACGTGCTAGATGTGATCATATATTTACAATAATTGCATGCCTCACATTTGGCCATACCAATTGATACCCCTTCTGAAACACGTGTAGACCGTTTGACCACGTTTGTCCCAGAGAACTGGAGATGTCCTTAAAAGATCCCAGTTTTTCTTCAATATACCTGTGACTGCAAAACTGTCACTGCAAAAGGTGGTTGTAAATTTCAAAGAAGAATCACTGTCAGAGGATACACTATTGTTATTTGTACTTGGTAAAATAACCAAGTTGTCAGACTTGGTCACCAACTCCAAACACACATCTATCTGGGGTTTAACTTAAAATTGGGGAATAGATACAATTGTGTCTTTTAATAGTAACCTCATCTATAAGGCTGACAATTAAATCCTCCGGGTACCCACGACTCAGGAACATACATTTCAGGCGGTCACATTCCATGAAAAAATCACACAATTGAGTGTTGATACGTGCCGCCCTTACTAATTGACCTTTCACAACTGATCGTTTCTGGTGAAAGGGATGGCAACTCGAAAAATGCAAAAAATCATTAGAGTACGTTGCCTTCCTATAAATACTTGTTTGGAAACAATGTTGTGGTCTGTTTTTAACTAACATCAGGTCTAAATAGGGTATAGTATCTGTATCAAATGTGAATATAAACCTAAGAAATTCAGTAGTACTATTCAGATGGTGAACAAATTCACTAGTTTCATCACCTGAACCCTTAAACAGGATGAAAATATCATCCAAAAAACGGGTGTAATATATCACTTTGTTAGTTGCAGTACTAACATTGAATACAAATTCATGTTCCTATTGAGCCATAACCATGTTGGCAAAACTGCCACCACAAGGAGAACCCATGGCTACACAAGATTTTTGCAAGTAGAAAGAATTGCCAAAAAGAAAAAAATTATTTGTCAAAACCAAGTCTAACAGTTAAATAATTAGACTGATTTCATTATTTGAAGCTCCGTTTTAATTCAATCTGATAGCTGTCCAATCAAAGCCAACAGAATGGGGTATACAGGTGTAGAGGTCCTTGACATCGAGAGTTAAAAAGTTATACTCAGCATCATAACTGAGCTTGTTCAAATCACTCAGAAAAGACCAAGAATCCTTATACACCTGGGTTTCTGGTGTCAAATACTTATGTAACCCGTCTACAAATTTCGCTATGGGGTAAGTGGGAGAATTGCGGCCATCAATTAACGAACGCATAGGTGGTTGGACAAGGCTCTTATGCATTTTAGGTATGCCAAACATGTATGGGTAATGTGGATATACTGTAGAAAGATAGTTGAATGTTTTCTGATCTATTCTACCATCAATAAACAGGTCCCCGAGAGTCGTGTTAATCAACTGATACGCACCATTTACTTCAGTTCGAGAACTTGTCTGATAAGCTAAAGTATTGAGTAGTTCAACCATACGTAAGGTATAGTCACTTGAATCAAAAATAGCAAGGCCACCACCCTTATCAGGTTTACATATCCTGATTTTTTGAGATTTAATAAAAGTCAAGAAATCCCTTTCATCACTAGTGATGTTAGATTTAACCGACTTACTGGATTTGTATTTATTAGACCGAGCTAACTGACGTGTATCAAGTTCACACACTTGCTCAAACAGTTGTAACACTGGGTTAAGTGGTGGGTTAAAAGTGCTCGATACATGTAAAGAATCAACAACATATGTAGATTTACCCAGAAGCAACGCAAGGTTCAACTTCCTAACAAAAAGTTTAACATCAATGATAGTTCTAACCAGATGTAAGTTCTGTGTAGGAACAAAGGTAGTTCCTTTCGCCAACAAGTCAGCCATGTCCACAGTGATGATAGAACTTGAGTAGTTATAGATTTTAAAGTCACGTAGTCTGTTACAAATCAAGACTGGGCCACAAACTGGTTTAGATGTGTTGGATAAATCCTCGTCTATAACACTCGAGGCATATGAGCTACCAAGAGGAGAGTCATGAACTACACTTGAATCTAAACTGGTAGCAAGAGAAGTATTTAGGTCACTGGTGTGACCCGTACCAATAAGAGGGGTAGTGTGGACACCAGAGTCACTTGCATGTTCAAATAGAACACTGCAAGAAGGCCGCATGACTACTTCTTCCACTTCTTGTTCCTGTTGGACCAATTGTTTGAAGACCGAGAGCCTTGCTTTGGTCTTGCTCCCCTCCGCGTCTCCTCTTGAAAATCCTGTTTTTGGTTATGGTCACCTTGAGCCTGTAAATTGTTAGCAGATTTTTTGGTGTTACGTATTCTTTCACTCCGCCTGACTTCAATATCTTCCTCTAAATCACTGTGGATACTGTCAGAAAGTTCATCAACAACCAGGTGTCTATCAGTATTAGAATTCATATGACTAGTAGAAGCATGCCCAACCCCTTGGCCAGAATTGACAGAATTAGATGCAGCATTGTTGTTGTGATAGCTAGACCTTAACCATACCTGGTCCAAGGATGGTTTAGGATATGCTAACCCATGTTCATATGCCTTTAAATCTCTATTAAGTTTTTTAGTTTTGATAACTTTCAACTTAACCATATGGTCATTGATGCTGGAAAATACACGACCATATTCAAACTTGTAACGGTCAAAATTAAGATTAGATTTGATTTTCATGTCCAGCTCCGCAACCACCTTAGTCAGGTTGTCAACCCATAGCTTGTAATGTTTCATAATGACCGCTAACAGTTCAAAACCCTGGTGGTCAAAATGTTGACCAGTTCAATATAAAAAGGTGAACCCGTCTCTATCCCCGTAGGAAATGATGACATCTCAAGCGTTTAGGGACAACCTTTCATCTAACACATTCCTCAAAATAAGCAATTTCTAACTGCAGCTTTTTTTTATTTTAAATAGATAGTTATCAAAAAACTTTAAGTCAGATACTATGGTAGAACTGCCAATGTTACCTGCATCAAGTGCATTCTGTGATAAACCCACATTGGTGTCACTGGAAAAGGAAAATTGGTTGAACAGGACTGGTGTTATTTAACTCCTCAATCCCATTTATTTCAGCTAGAACAGGTGTTTCCAAACCCGGTGCTGGTGGAGGCTGAATTTGCCGCTGTAAAGAAGTTTGCCGGGTGATCAGCTGTGAAGAGACTGAGACAACAGGTTGTGATTTGCTAGGCCATACTGTCGATGTATTGGTGACACCAAGATTCAGAGCTCCTGCCGGTGTATTGATAACACCAGGATTCGAAGTTACTGCAGTATTCATAGGTCGACTATTTACTTCAACAGGTTGGCTAGAAGCAAGGACAGGCACACAGTTTCCAAGACTAGTTTTAGCTTGAACTGAATCAAGCACCGGAACCATCAACTCCCCGTTCCGTGATTGGTTCTGGCTGTAGAATAAACATTGGTTTCTGTCCAAAACATCGAGTCTATGCATGATAGACTTGATTTGTGTAGTAAATGAATTGAAAAAAGACTCAAAATTACTATTTGTAGTAGCGGTTGCAGGACGCCCCACTGCTGCATTACAGTCCATAAGAGTGTTACCAGTTCCATTGTTCAAAGTAGCAATTAAGGGGTGCCCCACTGCTGCGATGCAGTCCATAACAATGTTACCAGATCCATTAGGAGTGGTATCATCGACCAAAGAAGGGCAAATATCCGTAACATTGTTATCATAAACAGCTTCACTTGCTGTTGGAAACAAACTTTGACTCGCTGCTGCTCCAGATGACATACCAAGAATAATCCAACAACTAAAAAACTAGTAAACAAAAATCAGCAAATGAGAAATTGTAGTTCCAAAAATTTTGTGAAACACAGACACGTACAAGGCTTGAAGTGCTTTTCGTTTGCACTAAAGCAAACTTCTTCAGAAGACCTTGTAACTGAAAAACCGCCACAATTTAAATATAGGTGGTCCAACTAGTGTGCTACATTCACACTGTCATAATCATATTACATTTTTATTGTTCCTTATTGTTTTTTATGTATTTTGTTTTTTAAAGTTTTGACCTATATGAACGGTTATACTTGAGGCAACTGGCACTATGGTATCATGCTCATGTTCAAATGTTTTTTAATGCCTTATAGCTTTAAGCTGTTTCTTGCACAGTAATTATTTCTGTGATGTAAGCAGTGATGTATTTTAAATTGTGGTGGTTATATATATATTTATAAATATATATATATATATATACACACACACACACACACACACACACACACACACACACACACACACACACACACACACACACATACATCTACATGTATAAGTACATTCCCTGTACTGTTGAAGTATCTAGCTGGATGCTATGTTTGTGAAAACATCAGGGTTATGTATATCTGCCATGGCTTAGTGTACATCACATTGGCTGTGGTATGCAGTGTCCTGGATTTGAACTTTGCTGAGGCCATTTACTTTGTTGCTGGGCAGATCAAGGGCTGTTGGATACAGATTGATTAAGGCACTTTTAAGCAGTTGTAAGCGGGTTTGCGTGGCGGTTAGCAGTGCTAACTTCCGGTTACAGGTGTTTATATGCAGTTAGGTTCTATGTTGCTTATTCTGTGTAGGCAGTGCTTACCCCCGCACTGAAACCCACCTACTGCTGCTTAAAAGTGCTTACTCCCACTTACCCCCACACTAATTTCTTTAAAAGAAAAGAAAAAAGGGGCACAAAGAGGGAAAGACAGTAGGCAGATAGCTAGGGATGTGCAGGAAGGGTGCAGGGAAGGTCCATAGTTGCCCATTTCTTCCACAGCAACAGCTGTGCATATGCAATGAGTTTGGAGATGCATTTGGACACTCCAACCCCTGAGAGAAAGGTGAGGACAACAATAATATGCTGGGATGCGAATTATAGGTTCATAGGTTTATAGGTAGATACTAGGCTATCTGCCCTAGGGCATTTATAAGCCTATCCAGAGTGTATTTGGCTTCTGCCTCCCTATTAGATTAGCCTACTGTGCCTCTTTAAAGTAGGTCACAGAAGGTACCCTTTTAAGATTAGTTTACTGTACCTCTGTCTAGCAGGGACACAGAAGAGATCCCAGGGGTGAATTTGCGATCTCCCATCCATGCGTACAGATTTCGCTTGAAGAGGGTCAGCGAGGGGCTATGTCTAATATGAATTGGGATTCTATTCCAGAGTGAGGGGAGCCTCTGGGAAGTGAATCTGTCCCTCCAGCATGTCCTATTTAATTTTGTGCTGAGGGTTAGGTCCCTGGATCGTGTAGCTCTAAGGGACTTGGATTTTTTGAGGTGGAGCATGTCCATTAATTCTGGGTTTGACATGGCTTTGTACGTCAGGCATAGATCGCCTCTGAGTAGGCGGTAAGCAACTGAGTAGAGCTGGAGTTTCTATAGTCAAGCTGCATAGGACATCTGTTTGTAGCCCATGATCCTCTTGGTGAGGTAATTTTGGGGTCTTTCTAGTTGCTGCAGATGTCGGGTAAGGTACATCCCAAAAGGGGCATTGTACTCAATTATTGGCCTGATGAGTGACGAGTAGAGGGGCACAATGACCTCTCTTGATCTAGATGCGACCCCTTTCGTGATAAGGCGGGCTATATAGAAAGTCTTTCTAACCACTTTGGCAACGTGATTATCAAAGGAGAGATTACTATCTACGTTTGTCCCCAAATCTCTAATTACTTCTTCCATACTTAATGGATTACCACCTATGTGGTAATTTGTGGGCACCTTGTTTTTCCCAAAGGGGATGACTATGCACTTTTTAGCATTTAGCTTGAGGCCGTGGCTCTGGCACCAAGCATCTGTCTCTGTGAGACCCTTTTGGAGGATGCTTGTGTCAGCTGGAGATTCGATTATGGCCCCCAGTTTGCAGTCATCTGCGAACTTTGTCAGCCATAATCCCCATAATTAGACTAGATTACACGTGTCCAGTGGACATGTATGTGAAATGGACAGCTATGTATAGGGTGAGATTTGTTTTTTGGAAAAGATTGCCCTTTTTTTTTTTTTAAGGTGAGAGAGGGATGTTGGGGAAGGATAGTAGGTATATCTGGGGAAGTAGGTTGGGTAGGAAAACAGACAAGACAGCATACAGGGGTGGTATGTGACACATGTGGGGGGGCAACTTGGATGGGGAGCGGTGTTTGGAAGTTGTAAGCCCATGAGCTCCCAAATGCAGCAGTGGGACTGAGGTCCCCACCATGGGCAGTCACCACTGCACCTTCACGGCCACAAAGGTGGCTGTGCTGGGGGTTGGGTAGGAGGGGCAGGCTCACCCTCTAAGTGCATCACGTGGCCCTCAAACTGGCGTAGCTGGTCTTGAATCTCCTTGTCGAGCTCCCTAAGCACCACGGCCTGGACAACGGGTGACAATTTCCTCCCCGTCCCTGCTCCCAGGGTGGGGCCATGCCCCATCCCCTGTGGCGGTTCCACCTGAAGGTGGTGCAGGGCCAGTGGAGGAGGAGGTCCCAGGCTGAGCCCCAGACATGCTGGTAGCTGGTTCTATGGCCAGCTGACATGGGACAGGTGGGTCCGCTAGGACAGGCCTTCCCATATGAGCTATGGTGTTGCAGTTTAAAGATAGATATGGGTTGGTAATAGTCAACAGCATTGAGGATTAGTTATAACAGCATGCATAGGTATTCCCATTAACCCAAGAAACCAAATTTAAACCAGTCGCAGAGCAAATAAAACACATGCATATATGGAACAACAGTGGCCATTACAACAGCATGCATGTTTCATTGATGGCAACAGGCCAGCAATATGGGAGTATTTTAACATGGCACATGCATAGAACCAGATGTGAATATTTATTAACCAATAGGACATATGTCCCAACAGAGTTTAACGTACCCATTGAGGTGTGTAATTGAGTTATTGTTGAACATATGGTGGGGGTGAGACAGAGAGAGGTCCATTAACAACTAATATAACCCTGTAGTTTTCAGAACTTTCTTAGTCATTGCAGTGATCTGACCCTTGCATGTATTATTACATTACCCAATAGCTTTACTTTGTACAATGGTATGTTTGTAGATTACTGTACACGTGGACTGTGTGTCTTACGTATAGTTTACCCCTCTTACCTATTAAAGCTGTTGTGATATTCTTTGTTAACACTACCGGACAATCTGTACCCATACTCCAAGTTTCCATGTTGATGTTATACACATACCCCTCAATCTGTTATTAAACACACACTGGTCAAGGCTTGAAAAGATGCAGGTGTTAATGCGACATATTTTGAAGATTGCTCTCATACACTTTGGGTGTGATGCTACAATGACAGGTTTGTTTTCATATGCATTATCTGACTATGTGCAGGTTTGACTATCAATTATATGTTATCCAAGGCTGTCTACATGTCTTGGATCATCACAATGATTTGTTAGGGGAACAAGGAACCAGGAAGCAGATATGGGGCATTTATATGGACATGCTGTGCAGATTGGAACAGTTGTGGGGTATGAATATGCATACAGTTTACTATCTGAACATTCTGACAGTCTGTACAGTTGATAGTTATGATTATGCTTACAGATGATTATCTGAACATTCAAGCTAATTCTGTACAGTTATTGGAATTAATTATGCATACAGCTTTCTATCTGAAGATTCTCACAAATTCTGTACAGTTGTGGGGTATGATTATGCATACAACTTACTACCACTCCCAGGATTCAAACCCCTGCAATGTGTGGTAAAAATATTACAGTTCATATCATGGTACACTGTGCTATCAGGGAACTGGAGTCAGGTTTTCCAGTGTTTTCTGTCTAAGTCTCCCTCAGTTGTACTGTATGACTGACCTCTTTGGACTTCCAACATTGTTATACAGAACTTCCTACACTTTTGATTTACATACCACAGTGTGGTTAACACTGCTTAATACAACAGTACTATTTACAGCATGCAACACTACAACAACATACTACAGCAGAGTATACACAGACACTTGAGGGATTATACCTTTATTCACAGGATATTACACCTTTATTTCATACAACCTATATAACACTCTTCCTACTTTACGGGATACATTTCTATACTGGTACAACACTTTGTAAGACTCCTATTTATTTGTTATGACATTTCATGCAAGATTATTACTAACCCGCCTCGCAACGCAGCCTTTGTAACCTAGAAGCATGGGCTTGCTGATTCACAGCCCACTCATCTGCAGCTGTCAGAGAAATACAGTGATATTTAGCCATATCTATCCATGGTATAAGATAGTGAATCTGGGGGTTTGTTTTTTTAGTACAAATTGCCATGAGGTCATAAGAATATTTGTGGTAACAGCATAAATGGTATGGAGCTATCTCAAAGTATTGTGGATAATTAAGAAATGCATAGTCATCTGTGGCATAAAAGAATCGTGTATTGCAACACATTGATTACCTTACTTAGGTTCTGAGTAACCAACACAGATTTACGCATTGTTTGACTAATTTTATATCATTGCTGGCTGAATTCAGAGTCGTGCACTGTTATTTTTGCTTCACTGTATAGTTTTTCAGATCTCTGCTGAAGGTGTTTTTCCCCCCGCCCCCATTTCTGTGTCTTAAGTCAGTATAACTGGTTACATCCTGTGTGTTATATGACCATCTCAAGGATTACTTACATAAAGTTAGACCCCCTTAGTAAAAAAAGTATGCATATCATTGCTAGAGCCTTCCTGTGTCCTGAAATAGTGCTCTTCAAACTATCTGGAGATATACAGAGCTGAGTATATTTTTCTGGCACTTCAGAGTTGTGTACTGGTAATTGTTTGACTAATTTTATATCATTGCTGGCTGACTTCAGAGTTGTGCACTGTTATTTTTTCTTCACTGTATAGTTTTTCAGATCTCTGCTGAAGGTGTTGGTTTTCCCATACCCATCCTCCCTATTCCTGTGTTTAAATTTGGAGGATTTTGCAGTTGCCCGTCCCCACTGTAGATTTGATCTGGAACACTCTCCCCAGTCCCATCTCTTTACCTCATTCTACCAAATAGACTCCTTCTGCATTGTTTTTAGTCATTTTTAATTTAATTGCATTTTTTAAACTGTTTAGTCTAACATTGCTACATACTCAAGTGTGCTAGCTTGCACTGCATTTGAATTGTTTGACTGCTGTTTTAGCTACTTTTCTGTATGTATATATATATATATATATATATATATATATATATATATATATATATATATATATATATATATATATATATATATATATATATATATACATATATATAAAACTTTCCTGTAACTTGTGTAGTCCAGATTCAGATGTTCTGTAAGCTTCTGAGCCCCCCCCCCCCCCAAGCTTTCTGTGTTGGAGGGAAGCCTTCTAGCTTATCAGTGGGAGTGGTAAGCACTAGGTAAACTATCTACCACATAAGGAGTGGTTCTGGCCCAGAAATTGTAGTTATTGGCCATTTGGGCAGTTTTTCCATCTCTCTCAACTTTCTGATTTAAAAGCCCCATTTGCACTTGCTTCCCCCCTTTCCTGTAACTAGTTTAGTCCAGATACAGATTCTTACTTTTAGAACTTGAATTTGCTTATTTGTGATCAGCACTTGTTCAGAACTTGTAAGCACTAAATAACCTACTAATTACTACAGCACTCAACCTTCCTCATTACCTAGAGGTAAACAGCTTTGGTACTTACTTTCCTCACTTGCTTAGAGAAAAACAGCTCATGTACTCACTTTCCTCACTTATCTAGAGGAAAATAGATTTTTTATTCAAGCATGTCCAAGGGTCAGCTCCCAGTGTTCTCTCATGTCTATCTGATGAATTTGGGCATCTTGGGGCAATGTAGAAATTGCCTCAAGTACACAGACAACAGTCTCCTCCTACCACCCAACTCTACAACCTGTGAGAGATGCACTTATCTAGCCAAACTTGAGGTAAAGCTCTCTCCAATCAAGACTGAACTTGACAGTCAAGAGGAGAAGGTAAACACTTGCACCACTCCACACTCATCACATAGTCTCACTAAATCTACACCACCAAAATCCACACACAAACACAAAAACATTCACGGAGGCTCTCAGTAATAATCTGCTCAAGCAACAGAGACCTCCAAAGCAGAAATGCAAGCAACCAACACCCCCCAACACAACTCAAATGACACATAGCCTGCAGACTCAGTGTGCCACTCAACCACATCCAGTAAGGCAAAACAACGTACCCAACACACTAGTCATAGGTGACTCTATAGTTAGGCACACTGATGTCCCACTCACCAGGCTAAACAAGGAGAAGGTTACATCAGCTGCCTGTCGGGTGCCAGGATCCGCCACATAATCCACGCACTCAGGTCACTCCACAACAAGTACAAATATGACATGTCCATGTTGGTGTGAACGACCTGAGACATACCTCCCTGGACTACATGAAGTGAGACATGGAAGAGCTCTCCAGTCTTGTAGCCCAGGCAGGTATGACCCTAGCACTGAGTAGCATTCTGCCATAACCCAGAATGATGCTGCAGTACAAGGACAAAATGATTGACTTCAACAATTGGCTAAGCTTCTGGTGCCATTCTAAAGGGATCTAGTGTCTGTCTGCCTGGGATGACATAGTCGACAGACCACGATGCTTTGCCAGAGATGGTCTGCACCTGTCACCCCTCAGATTCCGGATACTGGCTAAGGTTCTTGCCGCCCCTATAGTGCCTTTTTTAAGCAAGGTTCAAATGACAAATTCACCACCGTAACAGGAACAGGCAAGCAAAAACTGAGGGTGATGCTACTCAATGCTAGAAGTCTAAATCTCAAAATGCACTCACTCGAGGCACTCCTTAAAATGGAGAACATTGATATCTGTGCAGTGACTGACACCTGGTTCAAGGTTCCTGAGAGCACCCCTGCACTATCAGGCTATAACTCATACCACACTTTTTGGCCATGTAACCTGAACCGGAACACCAAAGGCGGAGGTGTGTCCATATTCATTAAGGATATCCACACCTCCAGGCTAGTTGCTCAGCATAATGCAGCCGAGGTTATCCAAGTGCAACTAACTCTGCGCAAAACTGCAATCCAAATTGTAGCTTGCTACAGATCACCCACCATGCCCCAGGATTCCCACTCCCCTTTTCTTGATGTACTGGAAAATATTAGGGTTCAACCAAACACCCTAATAATGGGCGATTTCAACGACCCCACCATTAACTGGGAAAACTACTCATGTACCAACTCCTTCACTCAACGCTTTCTGGAATTCATAAACTCCAATGCTCTGGATCAACTTGTCCACACCCACACCGAGGGCAACAATATCCTGGATCTAGTCATTACCAATATGAGTGACTGGTGTTCCACACCTGAAGTCAACGCCTCATTGGTCCACTCCGACCATAAGCTAATTACCCTAGATATCCACATCCTGCCTCCACACCCCATTAAGGAAACCATGGTAAAAAATTTCTCCAAAGCCAACTTCATGCTTAAGACAAAAGTGGTGAACTTCATGACACCCATTCAGATGGACAATACAGTTACGACTACTGAATCCTACACAATTGCACTTTATAAGCACTTACATGAGTGCATGGATCGTGCTATCCCAAACAGAACCAATACACTATCCTCCAAAAAAGGAAGCCAATCTGGTGGTCCCCTGCCATAAACAAACTGTACAACTGAAGGAAGAAACTCTTGCAAAAGAGAGTAAAATCCCACGAGTGGAGGAGCTCCCTGGTCAGCCTCAGTAAGAAGCTGTGATCCCTGATAAAATCCTCCAAAGCTAGTTACGAAAACAAAATCACCACTGATTCTAAAGACAACCACAAAGCCTTCTATAGCTATGTCAAGAATCTCAATGGCAACACTCAGATCTGCTCTGAGTTACAGCATAATGGCACTAAATATACAGACCCAACTGATATTGCCAACATCCTGGTAGATAGGTTCAGTGCTAACTTTACCCCCCTCTCACCCCCTAAAGAGCCCATCTCTATACCGTAAGAATGCAAAGTTCCTGTAATCTCGGCTGCACAGGTAAAAACCACACTCTCCAAAGCCAAGAACACAGCATCCATGGGACCAGACAACATCACAGGCTGCGTTCTACATGATCTAAAGAACGAACTGGCACCCACCTAAGTACCATGTTCAATCATAGCCTCACTTCAGGCTTTGTGCCTGCTGAATGGCGCACAGCAACGGTTATCCCACTCCATAAGTGGGGAGCCACCACGGACCCTAGGAACTACCGCCCCATTAGCCTGACAAGCCTAGTCTGCAAGGCCATGGAACGTATCATCATGGAACTTATAAACAAAGACATTGGTAATCTCCAAACTCTGGATCCCACCCAGTTTGGGTTTGTAAAAGGCAGTTCATGTCTCCAAAACATGATAGACTTCTTTGAAGCAGTCACCAAAGCCGTAGACAAGGGTAAGGTGGTTCACACAGCCTATCTAGATCTTGCCAAGGCTTTCAACACCATCCCCCACTCTGGAATTATAGATAAACTCACTAAACTAGGTATAAATCCCCATGTCACAAGATGGGTTGCCAACTGGCTCACTGACAGAACCCACACTGTGAACGTAGAAGACTCCAAATCCGACTTCAGACCAGTGACAAGTGGATTACCACTGGGTTCAGTCCTGGGTCCTCTCCTGTTTGGTATCTCCTTCTCTGAAGTACAGGCTAACAAAGAAGGTCTTTGGCTAATGAAGTTTGCAGATGACTGCAAACTAGGAGCCATAATCGAAACTCCTAATGATGTGGACATCCTACAAAAGGGCCTCAGTGAGACAGATGCCTGGTGTCAAAGCCATGGCCTCAAACCCAATGCCAAAAAGTGCATTGTCATCCCCTTTGGTAAAAAACTCTGTACCCATGAACTACAACATAGGTGGTAGTATACACATTAAAAGATTTTGTTTTATTTCCATCTTGTCGTTGGATTCATCTTTGGTGAAGTGAATACTGCCTGAGAACTGCTATTTACACGAACTGTTTGTTTATATTGGGTATCTTGACAGTGTACTTGCCTGTCAAGTCTAGTGGATTCCGAGCGTTCCTGTATGACTATTTGGACAATTTATGTGGAGTATTTTGCCCTGCCTTATAGTTCTCCTGTTTATTGTTTTTGCTGATAGAGGCAGTAGTATACTTAACACCAAAAGTGTGATAAGAAACCTTGGGACACAGGTGGACAGTAGTCTCTCCTTTGATAATCACATTGCCACAGTAGTCAGGAAATCCTTCTACGTGGCACACCTCATCACAAAAGGTTTTTCATCCAGAAAAAAAGAGGTCATTGTTCCCCTATCCTCATCACTCATTAGACCCATTATAGAGTACAATGTCCCTTTTGGTATGTACCTCACAAGACATCTACAACAACTGGAAAGGCCGCAGAAATGCCTCACAAAGAAGATTACCGGCCTCAAACAGATGCCCTATGCAGACTTTCTCAAAAAACTCCAGCTTTACTCCGTCACATATCGCCTACTCAGAGGTGATCTCTGCCTAACATACAAAGCTATGTCAAACCCAGAGCTGTTGGACATGCTCCATTTAAAGAAATCCCAATCCCTCCGAGCTACACGCTCTAGGGACCTAAACCTTGTCACCACATTAAACAGAACATGCCGGAGGGATAGATTCCTGTCCCAGAGACTTCCCATACTCTGGAATAAACTACATATATATATATATATATATCAAACAAAGCTTCTCATTAGCACTCTTCAAGAAAAATCTTGATGACTGGATGGGAAAAAGGAAATTCACCCCGGGGATCACCTCTGCGGCTCTGCTCGACAGTGGCACAGGAAAATAATTTTCTTGGGTGGCAAAAGCCAGGGTACCTTTTTGGCTGGACTTGTATAGGCCCCAGGGCTGATAGCCTAGTACCTACCTATGAACCTATGAACCTATAACCTATGAACATGCCTAAATTTTAACAAACATGAAACTGGACATTACAAGATTTAAAGGATTGCTGTGGGAATCAAACCTACAAAAGCAAAACAAGTAGGTGTGCGCTTAACGACATCACCTAGGATACTTACCCTTCAGCTATACCACAATCTCTAGGGATTACATCATCATATTTGCTGTAAATCAAGTGTGATTACAACACACCCTCATATTGAAGGCATAGTGACCTGGCTGTACTGCTCTTATATTTTTCTAACTAAGTAAAGAATAAATGCATGTGAATAGTTTGTTCTAAACACGTAAGACTAAACGTATACATTTTATCTTCCCCTAACCATTGCTGGAGAATCACACCTACATTTGGATGGTGCTTTCTTGAAGAACTGTGGCTAATGAAGAAATGTGTAGTCATCTGCAGATTACATAATGTCGGCATTAATATACTCCTGCAATGAAATAACTTACAGATGATTTCATACCACACCATATTACCATGCAACATAATCATTTTATGTGAGGTAAATAAAAAAACATCCATAACTGTTCTGTATATCAATGATTTAGGGGATTTGAACCCATAGACAATCAACTGCCATTTACAATGCTACATTGCTTAAATAGTTGAGATGATGGACAGCACAGTATTTTTCAGGGTTGACCTGCTTCTGTTAATGAGTAGCACTCTCTTTTTTGTTTTTTTACTGAATAAATTTTTATTGATTTTTAGAAAGATAAAGCTATACACATTATGTATATCAAAGAAATATTTACACAGTCAAAGCTTAAAGTGCGAAACAATTCCAAAAACAAACATTACAAAACCAACCATTTACATAAAATGCCAGTACTTGAAAAGCTGTGTTTTCTTGACTGTATCTTTGAATAAGATTATAATTTATTACAGTCTTCTGTTTCCAACACATGATTTACTTTCTGCCAGGCAATACCTAAGGAAGAAGGTCATTCTATTCTTTCCTTGACTGTTTTCAATTCCACCTGTGAGACTGATAAAACCATGTTCTTGAAATGTTTAAAATGTGGAGGAGTTACAGCTTTCCAGTTTTGTGTAATATTTTTTCTTGTAATAGCAAGGAGAGTCCAATAAATTACATATTTTTGACTTGGAAAACAAGACGGTACGGGTGTATTCAACAAAACTAGAGATTTTTTAAGTTGGGAATTATCAGTGAACAGTGCCTGTAACAAATAGTTAATACTTTCTCAATATTGTTTAAGTAAATGGCATTCAGAAAACATGTGCTGCCAATTGCCTATTGATTGTGATTTACACCTGCAACATCTGTTTTCTTTATTATATATTAGTTCTAATTTGGGTGGTGTTAAGTATGTTCTCTGCATAAACTGCCAAGTGAAAAATTGCCAATATAGTGATAAAGATGTTAGTTTTGGAGATGTAAGAATTAGTTTTTTATCTTTATCATCTCACATTCTACCATTAACTGTTTCATAGTATTTCTGTGTATTTTATTTATTATGAACTCTTGTTTCTTTAACTCATTTGTACAATACTGATAACATTCCTTTCCCATTTGTGGGAAATTCTATCAGTGGTATTAACTACTTAGGAACCTTTTCCCCAACAGACTTCTGCATTATTGCCTGTTGGTTTAAAACTGT